>NW_007487231.1:0-287 GCF_000475195.1 Diaphorina citri
TTATAGATCTTTCAATATTGGGATGCGCACAAGAAAATGGCCTAATGGTCAATTCTTGACATTAGCTAACATCAATACATACCACCAATGAGAAAACATGTTTGCCAAATGTCATTGAAATCGGATGAACCATATCAGAGTTGTTTTGAGAGAAATAGGGCACATACCTACCTACCGAACTAACTTTGTTTGTTCATAAGTATTTTTTTTATCTCTAAGTTCATTTTGTTTTATTTTTATTGTTTTTTATGGGTGAATTTTGCCGTATAAAAGTGGAAATGTATTTT
>NW_007487232.1:0-287 GCF_000475195.1 Diaphorina citri
TGAATGTTTTGTACAAATTTCACAATTTTTAGAAATCATTTTATTTAATTTTAGGTGTTCGAAAATATTTGACAAAAAAAAATCTTGAAGAAAATTCAATTTTTAAAAGGTGCCTTTATTTTTCATACTAGGTTTTTATAATGCCTTTAATTATTTGTATCACAAATACCGTCCTCTTATATGTTTTTATATTGTTTATTTAGATTAGAGAGTATTACTTTCTATTACTACAGTATAGCGGAGCTATACTAGTAATGAAAGTATTGCAATCGGTCCAAATTTTCAAA
>NW_007487233.1:0-287 GCF_000475195.1 Diaphorina citri
ATATATTTTTTTTTTTTTTTTTTTCAAGAATCGAACCTGAAACCCTACAATACAACAATACAATCCCGTGGCTAATGTCTCATACTTTTTCTGGGATCTGCGGACCATTTTAGGCTAGGTTATTCTCATCATTTTTACATTCTATTACTATCTATATATAATTTTCTCTAAATAGGTATCACAGTTTTCCCTAAACAAGTCGGACAGACATACCTACCTGTGTGTAGTTCCCTTTTAGAGATTTTTCCCATGGCCTGTTGAATCGGAAAGTCATGGGAGCGAATGGA
>NW_007487234.1:0-287 GCF_000475195.1 Diaphorina citri
TCTAAAACTTTCTCGGTTTGAGTTCATAGGTCGTCGCGACAAATTTCAAGATCAGAGCTCATTTGTGTGAGAAAATGTTGTGAGAGCTCATTTATTTTGTGTGAGTAAATGAAAAGATTAATTTGAGATATAGGTCGACCAGGTTTGGATAAGTCCTTCTATGGGGTAAAAAGACCTTTAATTTGATATATAGGTTGACCAGGTTTGGACAAGTCCTTCTATGGGGACAGACAGACAGAGTGACAGACTGACAGACACCGAAGCGAATACAATAGCCCGTCCACTAT
>NW_007487235.1:0-287 GCF_000475195.1 Diaphorina citri
TGAGAATGTAGGTTACTTATTTGATGAGTAGGTACCAACCTATACCAGCATACCTATACCTCCAACACCTCTACTTCACCAGACTTCTGTAAACGAGAAAAATCTAGTAGAGAAGTAGAGTAGGTATTCGAGATAGTTCTACTGACCCATTACCCATTACCTACTCACCTAGATACCTAGTACCCTAGTAGGCAGAGATAATATTCTTTTGACCTAGTGTCAACTGATGGCGACCTTGATTTCAAATTCGTTCAAGAGTCAAATCACCAGATCCATTTTAGGACGAA
>NW_007487236.1:0-287 GCF_000475195.1 Diaphorina citri
CTTTTCTTCTTCTTCTTCTTCTTGCGGATTTGATATCTATTTCGGTTTTTGCGGCCTGGAAGCGGAAGTAAGAGATTCTAATCAGAGCGGATTTGAGATATTTGATAACTGATGTTGATAAAGGTAACAATAGAAATTTGGTAATATTGATTACCAAATTCATATTAGACATTCTATGGGTAGGTAGGTATTTTATAGAAAGATAGAAACACTACCGTTAGTTACCTATGACCAAAACAAAGCCAACAAAAAGAAGAAAAAAGTGCACTCCTTTGAAGACAGTACTG
>NW_007487237.1:0-287 GCF_000475195.1 Diaphorina citri
AATTCAAGTTGGATGAAAAGCTGAAAAAGGACCGATTGTTATACCTGGTACCCATATTGTTTGCCCCTACACCTAAGAATCAGAGTGGGCTTTTTGTGTACGGTACCTACCTATAATCGTATCTAGGTATTAAGGTGTGTCCAAACATAGTCGATCAACGACGAGGAAAATCTATGTTGTCGAGTCGACACCGATATCAATCGATGGCCGGTCGACTATGTGTGGATAGTGGACACACCATTAGAAACTCTTGAGCTTACTATCAATATAAACTTGACTTTGTGTCC
>NW_007487238.1:0-287 GCF_000475195.1 Diaphorina citri
TCAAGAATGATAATAAACTGAATATTAAACAAATTAGGTAGGTACATAGGTATTCTTCAACCACGATCGAATAAACTATACGGGCTAAAAAATTCCCGGAGGGACGGACTCAGCTTGTTATTACAATAGTAATAAAAATCTGGTGTGAGCATCACACGACTTTCCTTATCCTATTGAATGATGCTTATTTGAGTGTTCTTTTACCCTAACTTTTACAATATCTCTAATTTAGTCGGTATAGCTGAAAACCGCCAAAAAACGGTCGAAATCTGTCCAAAAGCGGTCAA
>NW_007487239.1:0-287 GCF_000475195.1 Diaphorina citri
AGATATACTGAGAATAAAGCAGTGAGAACTTATAGAATATAAATAGACACCATTTGAGCGTGTGGCTCTTGGATAAAATGAAATGTGAACTCTCGAGAACAAAGTAAGTGAGAAATTACAGACCGTTTGACTTATTAAACGTGTGTCATGAAATGCGTCATTGGACTGCTAATTGAGACTTTGAAGTAAAATAAGAAGTAAGACTTTGACTTACTTTGAAGTATTGAGGAAAATTTAGTGGATGTTGTAAATACTGCCAAAAAAAGGCTTTACCCTAGCAGAAGGGA
>NW_007487240.1:0-287 GCF_000475195.1 Diaphorina citri
CAATTCACCTACCTGGTACAATGTGTACACATACGATGTCAAATATGTGCAACGAATTGGCAGTCTAAAGATGTTCGCGGATGACAGCTGTATCATATCAATCCATCATGATGTACAGACAGCGGTAGCCAATGCTCAACATGACTTCATCAATCTTCAGAAGTACCTTTATAACAACCATATTTATTTAAATGAAAAGAAAACTGAAGCATTAGTATTGGGCTACCGGAGTAAACGAATAGATATGAACGAGCATAAGATATACTGCCATACCCGACAATGTCTAT
>NW_007487241.1:0-287 GCF_000475195.1 Diaphorina citri
ATTGACATTGGTATCCAGACAGATGAGACAAGTGAATCTTGGACTTGTATGAAACAAGGTCTGGTAGACAAAATATGTAAGCAGGAGATAGAAATATCACACCTGAAATCTAGAATTGCATCATTGGAAGAGCAATTACGGAAGAGGGAATCATGCGTCCCTCAGACATCGACACCGACGACTGCATCTACCTTATCGTTTGTTCCTCTGACCTCTTCTTTTGTACCTCAATCCTCGATTGCGCCTCGAAACTTGTCAACCAGGCCGCAAACCTCGTCATCTAGACC
>NW_007487242.1:0-287 GCF_000475195.1 Diaphorina citri
CAGGAATATTAATGATCGAACGAACTGAGTTCCAATTTTTAACTCCGACTTTTTTTTTATTATTACCTACTTTTATTTAAAAGGTTTAATAGAAGCTGTAACAGCTAAGATCTTATCATCCCGTAATCGAAGAGAGAAGGAGGACGGGATAGGATAATGCCAGCCATTTACAATAAAGTTCCCCCTCGACGGGAATCGAATCCGCGACTCGGAGCTTACAAGGCTGTAGGGGTCCTATTCCGGAGTTCTACAGTTTGTACTGAACTATATGATGTATGTATAATGTT
>NW_007487243.1:0-287 GCF_000475195.1 Diaphorina citri
GAATATAGGTACCTACCCACCTAAACTAGTGCTTAAGTGATGCCTACTGTGGGCTTACTGGAAAGCCCATAGGAGTATTTCTCACGCCAGCTACTCAATATTAAGTAGGCCTAATCAGGTATACCTGTCAGGTCTAGCTGAAAATAAGTGGCTGGCATGATGTAGATGTGTGAAAAGTGAGTGAATCGTAAGAACTACTCTTTTCATTGGACTACTCAGTTTATGATTCACATCATAAAACGCGAAGCTTACGCTATAGATACAGGGAGTTAGGATCTGACTCACTG
>NW_007487244.1:0-287 GCF_000475195.1 Diaphorina citri
ATTTCAGACGAAAAATATTCCAACTTTTTGGCGTTAAAAAATCAGCTAGTACAAGCTGGGTTATTTTAGTCTAGGAATGAGGCGTTTTATACCACCTTTATATCATCTCACTGAAAAATGTTAACAACTTTTTGGTGTTCAAAAAAAATTCCATTTGGGCTATTTTGGTCCAATCTAGGAACTGTTTTGTACGTAGCTAATATCCCATGGAGGGAAACTACCCATGTCAGATAACATTAGATAATGAGTTTCATGGCGCAGCTAATAACGAATGGAGATAATGGTGC
>NW_007487245.1:0-287 GCF_000475195.1 Diaphorina citri
ATCAAAAAATTCTAATGAAAAGCTTTTTCATCTCGCACCGAAACCTGCAGAGAGATAAGTTATCAAGTTTTATAATAGTAGCTCTTCTATGGATGCATACATTTCTAAACAAATCTCCCAAGTACTTATTTGTTTCTTTTCATTTCTGCTAAGTATTGAGGTGTTAACTTACTAATTCGCACTTTCAATGAACTCTTCTTTCTTGTACTAAAAACCGCAGTAACAATTACCTGGAACAAGACAAAAGAAACATTTCGTGAGTACAAAAATAACTTCCTAGAAATTCA
>NW_007487246.1:0-287 GCF_000475195.1 Diaphorina citri
ATAATACATATTTCCAATACAAACGGATTTTTGAAAGATATATAGAAAATTTTCTGAATAAATAAATATGGTAAAAAAATGATGCTAAAAAACTAAAATAAATAAGTTAGGTAAATGTATAAAATAGTTAGATACGGGATACATATTTGTCGACAAAATAAGTTAGGTAAATGTATAAAATAGTTAGATACGAGATACATATTTTTCGACACGACATTAAACTTCATTTCTCTAAAAAGGTACACAGCTCGGCTGTAGGCTACTTGCGTAGGTACTGTCCAAATTTT
>NW_007487247.1:0-287 GCF_000475195.1 Diaphorina citri
AGTATGAAATTAGAACAACCATCTATCTCAAAACTGTTTGAGACCGCAACCCGCAGTTTGGAAATCCCTGAGCTTTAAGCAAATCATACATCTACATACTGGACAAACCACTTCCTCTCAAATACAACATAGATTCTCGGATTTATCCAAACAAGGTATCGGATTGACAAATTGTTGCAACTTAAACAGTCGATATTGTAAGGAGTGATAAAAAAAGCACTTGTTATTGAGTTGTTATAGACACAAGAGTATAGTGAATATAATTGGAATTGGGTATTGTTTGTAAC
>NW_007487248.1:0-287 GCF_000475195.1 Diaphorina citri
ATGTAAAGTAAGGAGTATCCTTACCTTACGGAATGTAAAGTAAGGAGTATCCTTACCTTACGGAATGTAAAGTAAGGATACCCAGCGGCGATATCACGTTGAATGCACCAGATCCCGATAGGTTCCTGGAGTTAAGGTACGTTGCGCGTGGTTATAGTATCCGAATGGTTGACCATCTGAACAATAGATCAGTTGCGCTTACTTGGGTCATGTTTCAAAGTCAGAGAGCAGGAAAAATGAGGACCAACGGAATTTTTCTTTTCCTTCTACGACTTCTAGATACCGAG
>NW_007487249.1:0-287 GCF_000475195.1 Diaphorina citri
ATGATCAAATGACAAATCCCAATTTTCTTTCTTTAAAACATGGTGTCAAATTGAAACTTATGTTCGGAATAAGGTCCATCTGAGATCTTTGTAACTTCATCGCAGAATTGTGGAGGCGAAATTTCGGTAGCGAAAGATCCAGGTATTTTCCAGGAGTAGCCTGTCATCCCAGTTTTATTCTTCGTGGATTTTAAGGTATGTACGTTTCATTGTAACATCGAATTTTCTCAAATTTCTCTTCGTATCTCTACCTTTTTCAGTAGATACCTACGCAAAAAACATTAATC
>NW_007487250.1:0-287 GCF_000475195.1 Diaphorina citri
TCTCTCTCTCTCTCTCTCTCTCTCT
The DNA here is from genome assembly GCF_000475195.1 of Diaphorina citri. Classification (NCBI taxonomy): domain Eukaryota; kingdom Metazoa; phylum Arthropoda; class Insecta; order Hemiptera; family Psyllidae; genus Diaphorina; species Diaphorina citri. Next base: position 26 of record NW_007487250.1, read on the forward strand.
CTCTCTCTCTCTCTCTCTCTCTCTCTCTCTCTCTCTCTCTCTCCTTCTCTCCTTCTTTCACTCCAAAATTTCTGCCAAATTTCATCAAAATCGGACAAAGCGTTCGAGAGTTAGCAAACAAGCTATAGATATACGAGTAAGGATAATCGTCGAGAATTTACTTGGCAATCACATCGAGAAATCACATTGATTACTTAGATTCGTTTTAACAGTCATCCAGTATTTCCCCAGTAACAAGGTAGGTATAGGTGTTTAGCTACAC
>NW_007487251.1:0-287 GCF_000475195.1 Diaphorina citri
CAAATAAGAAAAATCAGTGGTTGGCTGGAAGAGCTCATGTGAGAACCCTGCCACTCAAAATAAAGCCTTATATATATAAAAAAAAATGTCAACCCAGCAACTACATGGGAAATGATGTTTAACTGGTTTAACAGTAAGTCACTTAATTATTTATGTAGGCTTGGTTTTCGTGTTTGTGCTTTCACGGAAGATCCAAGTCCTTTTTAACCTGAGACTGTAGACACAACAGAAGCATCGGAGTAATACTTTGAGATAGGCATGTTATGACACAGACTACAATTTCTAAT
>NW_007487252.1:0-287 GCF_000475195.1 Diaphorina citri
CAGAAGTATAAGGACAAGTTGGCCGCTGAACATATGGTGTGCGAAGTTATAGGTAAGAATTTTTACTTTCTTTTCCTAAGGGGTCGAGTGGATTGGAACACATCACATGCCTTCAGGCACACTCCATTTGTCAAGGGTCTAGGTTTACCTTGCCCTAGAGATCAATTTATTTTGAAGAGACCATCATAAATCTTTCTGTTAAAGCAGATAGCTTTTTCACAACTTTGTGGGTATCACAGTATGTGGGTTTCAATCATCATATTTATCATCGCTCGTTTCTTTTGACT
>NW_007487253.1:0-287 GCF_000475195.1 Diaphorina citri
AAATCCTACAATGCTGCAGTGAGCACCAAAGTTGTGACATAATAACACAAAGAAACTGCATTTACATTTACATTTTTATTGTAGAAGTTCTCACTTTTCCAAATTTTTAATCAACTGATTTGTATGCCCGTCCAGCTTAACTCCATTCACAAAGCCCACTCAGAGGCTTGGGTGTAAGGGCAAACAGCCCTAAAGGATGGGTTAAGCTTCTACGAATGCTCACCACCCACACTCAGACCGTGGTCTGACAGACCTAAGTTTGTCAGACCGTCTTAGGCCAGCCACTA
>NW_007487254.1:0-287 GCF_000475195.1 Diaphorina citri
GATGTCCCTAGCACTCAAAATTTGCCATTTCTGTAGCAAAGAAAAATTTCAGACTGGTAGTCCTTCGCACTCAACCATTCCCATTTCTTTAGCAAGGAAAATTTCAGACTGGTAGTCCTTCGCACTCAACCTTTCCCATTTCTTTAACAAGGAAAATTTCAGACTGGTATTCTCCCTGTTTAAAGTCCCCCCAGCCAGACTATCTTATAATAGTTCTATCAAGTATGTATAGATTCTCCTTTTTACTCTGGTAATGATAACTTCGGCGCGAACGACATGGTGTAAAA
>NW_007487255.1:0-287 GCF_000475195.1 Diaphorina citri
CTCTTTCTTCTTTCTCTATATTTTCCTCTTTCTCTCTCTCTTCTCTTTCTCTATATGTACTTCTTTATTTCTCTTTCCTTTACCTCCCTCTTTCTCTATTTTTCCTTTCTCTCTCTGTCACACTTATATTCCCTTTCTTTCCTTCCTCCCTCCCTCTCTTTTTTATCTCCCTCTTTCTCTTTCCTTTTCTTTCCTTTCTCTCTCCCTCTCCCCATAATTTTATCTCTATTCTACTCTCTCTCTCTCTCTCTCTCTCTCTCTCTCTCTCGAAAAACAAAACTTACGCA
>NW_007487256.1:0-287 GCF_000475195.1 Diaphorina citri
AAAAAAGGCAAAACAATGAAGGGTTTTTATTTTAATAAACGTTTTTAATTTACGAAACGAAAATGCAACGAAAAACAAAATGTTTATTGAAATAAGAAGCGAAGAAAAGAATGTAGATCTAGTTTATCTAAATAATCTAAAACGCTATCAAGAGCAAATGTAGGAGAAGAAAACTAAGAAGAAATTCAATTTTCATTATTTTTTCATTCAAATTTACTAAACACTTGGTGATATCAAGAAGGTAACGATGGTAAAATTATCCCTTTACCTAACTATTTATTTTCAAT
>NW_007487257.1:0-287 GCF_000475195.1 Diaphorina citri
TTGGTACTTGGTATTAGGTACAGTTGGTTGGTAGGATCTTCACACGGTTTGCACCAAGTTCCTATCTCCGATATATATTATTATTTAGACTGTCGAATTAGGACATGTAGTCCCTTTATAGGACAAGTAGGACAAAATATCAAGCCTTATATTACTCCGACTTGATTAGATCTTTTTAGAGTGTAAAATTGGTTAGGACAAATGTATTGATCGAGCAGCAACGCGCTTGATATGCAGAGGATTCCGGGTTCGATTCCAGATTCGACAGAACAGGGTTTATACGCTTT
>NW_007487258.1:0-287 GCF_000475195.1 Diaphorina citri
GGAGAAAATTAACCACCCGGCCACAGAGGGGGATTCTTTCTCCTCTCTCAGTACTTACTTGGGTATACTATGCCCGGGCGTTCAAAGGGTTTAAACCCCAATCCTTCCAACACCGTGAGATAGGTGCCTTTCCTATCTCACTATTTTGTATTTTATTGTACGAAGAAGTAAGAACTCATATGTAATAGTGAAGGATAAATGTAGGAATCGAATATGTTTTATAGGAAAAATTAATGACAAAATGAAAAAGCTCAGGGAAGAGAGGAAGGCAGGGAAACTATCTATTG
>NW_007487259.1:0-287 GCF_000475195.1 Diaphorina citri
AATTGTATGACATGACTTGGACTCGAACCACCAACCTCCAGACCTGAAGTATAACGCGTTAACCAGTCCACCACTGAGGTTGGTCAAAACAAACACACAGCACACACCTGACCGATCACTCTGATAACAATGCATAGATCAGATGTTTTTTATTTGTGTTTTTTAAATTGAAACACGAAACATGAGGTTTGATCATTGTCGCATAGAATAGAATAGAATAAATAGAATTCCTAGAATAGAATAGGTAGTGTGCTTTATGTTTTGATCGAATAGAATAGAATAGCCGT
>NW_007487260.1:0-287 GCF_000475195.1 Diaphorina citri
AATAGACCATCAGAAATCAAAATACTTCAATACCTATCAGTAGAAATAGAAACATAATGATTTATGTACGAGTACATACCTACTTATGTATTTAACTATGTAGGTAACTATGTAACATTCACCCATGTTATGTAGGTAACCATGTAAAACACGGACTTTGGTTATGCCACACATCGAGCTTCGTGGTTTTGCTATCTGGTCATCTAAAATCTGGAATGGTTTTGGCTTTGCCGACCTGGGTGGTTCAGTCATTCAAAAGAAGCTAGTTGTCTCTTCACGGCGGTCTT
>NW_007487261.1:0-287 GCF_000475195.1 Diaphorina citri
TATGCTGGTACTTTACCTACTGGGAAGTTATACAATATTGCAGCTATATATAATAGTCATATTAAACCGTACTTCCTTGGTAGCAGAGTATCGAGGTATTCATCAAGTATGTCTTACATCTGAGTGTCAAATGAGAGGAGGAATTCAGATAGGTAGGTAGGTATCTGGTACAGAGAGAAATGTTCATTAGGTAGGACTGTATAATCTCCTTCGGTACATATCTAGCTATTGACTATACACCTGGATGTCTGTGGATCAGTTTTCTATGTAGATCTGTACTCTGTATG
>NW_007487262.1:0-287 GCF_000475195.1 Diaphorina citri
TTTTTTCCCGCTAAAAAAATTCCCTCAACATCAGTTCCGCCCCTGTGATTTTCTCCCACCCGTCTGCCTTCGCCCTCTGCCCTTCTCCCCGAAACGTGCCCGGCCCTGTGCTCAAACTAGTGGTGAGTAAAAATTCCCACTAAAAAAATTCCCTCTTATCAGTTCCGCCCCTGTGATTTTCTCCCACTCGTCTGCCTTCGCCCTCTGCCTTTCTCCTCGAAACGTGCCCGACCCTGTGCTCAAACTAGTGGTGAGTGAAATTATTTCCCACTAAAAAATGTCCCTCT
>NW_007487263.1:0-287 GCF_000475195.1 Diaphorina citri
TCATCAGATTGGAATTCACCCATTACATCCCCTAGGATCATCAGATTGAAATTCACCCATTACATTCCCTAGGATCATCAGATTAGAATTAACCCATTACATCCCCTAGGATCATCAGATTGAAATTCACCCATTACATCCCCTAGGATCATCAGATTGAAATTCACCCATTACATTCCCTAGGATCATTAGATTGGAATTAACCCATAACATCCCCTAGGATCATCAGATTGAAATTCACCCATTACATCCCCTAGGATCATCAGATTGAAATTCACCCATTACAT
>NW_007487264.1:0-287 GCF_000475195.1 Diaphorina citri
AAGGTATAAATTCAACAATTTTTATAGGTGAAAATCACTGAAAAAATAGGCCACCGGCAAAAGCTCGAGGTAGAATGAGAAATCTTCGTTTGAAATTTTCGAATTTTGAAACGCACAAAATTTTCGCGGGCAGCCATTTTTTCGTGATGTGAGTCAGTTCATGCGAGGTCCGGATACTATGACGTCAGTTCAACGTACCTTTGAGCGATATTTTAGGGGATTTAGGGACCGTTTTTGATGTTTTTGAGTGCGCCAATGCACTTTTTGGGTACTTTTACATCGGAATA
>NW_007487265.1:0-287 GCF_000475195.1 Diaphorina citri
GTGTGATTTATTATTATTACATAGCTATGTAGGTATACGTACATTGCCCTCTCGTCACCTACTACTATATCATGGGAGAACTTAGAACCACATCTTTCCGACTCCCCATGAGCTCACGTGAGGTGAGGGTAGTTTGTAGTTGACATTCGATTACCGCCCGGGGCAGATTTTATCCCCATGGGATAATGTTCGTTCTCGGAACGGTTGGTTTTCTCCTATCCTGTCTTCCTTCTCTCTTCGATTTCTTGACGATAAGGCCTTAGCAGTTACAGTTCCCTCTATCAAAA
>NW_007487266.1:0-287 GCF_000475195.1 Diaphorina citri
TCCACATACACACAATTACACTCACATTCATACTTGCATCCCGTGTCCGCCCGCGCGCGAATGCCCCAACATATGTATATATAAAAAAAAATTGCCTTGATTTCGCTTCGAACCAACAGATATTTCGTCCATACGAAATGAAAATTTAACAAAAAAAATTCCTGGGAAATACCTACCTACCTACCTACCTACTCAAAAAAAATGCCTTTGTTGGGATTCGAACCCACGTCCTCCAATTTCACCATGTCCTCGTTTTCTCATGAGCGGATTCAAGAGCTAACCAGCCA
>NW_007487267.1:0-287 GCF_000475195.1 Diaphorina citri
TTTGACGTGAAATCTGACGTCACAACTCTTTGAACTTTTTCATTAGAATGGCAATTAAAAATTGAATTTTCGACCTTTGAAAGTTACTTTTTCGGAGTTTTGACCTCATATTTGGATTTTTACTTTCTATTACTACAGTATAGCGAGCTATACTAGTAATGAAAGTATTGTCATCGGTCCAAATTTTCAAAATCGGGAAATGGGTGGAAATATCCGTTTTGGGGTCCCCTGATTCCAAATTTTCACAACTTTCTACGTAGGAATCGACCTTTTTTTTAAAAAAAAAA
>NW_007487268.1:0-287 GCF_000475195.1 Diaphorina citri
CTACGGGCTAAAAAATTCCCGGAGGGACGGACCCAGCTTGTTACGTTCTAGTTTTTTTTTTTTTTTAACTTATAAAAATTTCATTCACCTACTCTTTCCCTTATCAGTTTCCTCTTCCCTATTATCTTCCTCTCCATCTCTATTCTCTCCTCTCCTCTTTCACTTCCACTCCTCCTCATCCCCCCTCTCTCTTACTCTCTCTCTCTCTTCGCCTAAAAAAATTGAACGAAAATGGGAAATAACAGTAAATATACTAAATAAAATAATTAATGCATGAAAATTTTCAA
>NW_007487269.1:0-287 GCF_000475195.1 Diaphorina citri
ATAAGCGAACAAATAACCTCTTGAAACGGGCGCACAAATTTCCTCAGTATATTTAACGAAGAAAAAAAGGCCCTCTCGAGAACACACATGGAAAACTTGAAAAGGACAAATACTTGAGAGAACTTGTTGAAAAATATAACAAACACGATTTTCCGAAAGGCGAAGGACAAATAGGACTTCTTTTCCTATAGCCATGTCGAAACCTAATGAACAACCTCTTGAGATGTTTTTCCAGTTCCAATAGGAAAATTATGTATGTCGCTATTCTGTCAGCGTTCCTTAAGGCT
>NW_007487270.1:0-287 GCF_000475195.1 Diaphorina citri
CACGTATAGGCAATGATAGAATTTTAAGGTACCTACTTACAAAACCTAGGTAAGTATTGTAGGGCTTACTGATAGCATTAGAGATTTACTATAGAGAGATGACCACTTTGAACCAAACAGTTTTTGTAGCCTAACTATGTGATAATAGCAGTAATACTGTATTGTATGTGGTAGGTATTCAAATCATATACCAACAAAACTACCTATAAAGGACCATAACCCATAACATATAACCATATTAAATAAGTAAACTAAAAAGTAGATATTCAAAGTCTTGGCACATTACA
>NW_007487271.1:0-287 GCF_000475195.1 Diaphorina citri
CTATTCCTGAAGGACTGAAACCTGTCAGAGATGAACCTGGAGTATTTAAAACCCCTTCAGGAAGACGGGTAGATGGTCGTGGAAGGCCTATTCCCAAAGATCAACAACGAGGACCCCCAATCGATTCCGAAAAACCGTTTGATAGACCAATCCCTGAAAAAGGCAGATTTTGTGATTGGCTACTGGGAAGGAAACCTGAAAAACGCCCGACAGAAAGAGATGTTCCACCATCTGATAGGAGAATACCATCAAAAGGGTTGAGGCCTGTCAAAGGTGAACCAGGAGTG
>NW_007487272.1:0-287 GCF_000475195.1 Diaphorina citri
AGGAATGGCCTGTCTCCACGGTCGACCGACCAAACCAAATTCCGGAATTAAAACCCGCTATCTCCTTAGTAACGAAGGTCGATATAAATCCGTTAATCCAAACCGTGGAACGGTTTTCGTCTTTAGGTAAACTCCAAAGGGTATTCGCATATGTCTTGCGCTTCATTGATGCGTGCCGAAAACGTCGCTCTTCAGAAATCTCTTTATCGCTGTCTGAGTTGGATCATGCTCTTAAAGCGGTCATCCGCGTTACTCAGAAACATTATCTGAGCGAAGAATTGAAGGCC
>NW_007487273.1:0-287 GCF_000475195.1 Diaphorina citri
TTTTTCTTCTACGACTTCTAGATCCCGAGATAAATCGATTTAAAAAATACCGCTAAATCGTGAACTTTGACGTCACGGTATACGTTCCCGTAGGCGATGACGTCACATCAACGAACCTTATCTGTTAGGGAATCGAACCCGCAACCTAGCGCTTATAAGACGCGCTACCGTTCAAGTTAACTAGTCTGGCGGGCTTAGTTTAAGTCGTTTCTCTCCTCTGTGTTCTCAGGAAGCAAAGTTCGCAAACGAAGAACAGGCGGTTCGGATTCTGTGGAAGACAAGAAACC
>NW_007487274.1:0-287 GCF_000475195.1 Diaphorina citri
AGATTGTGCGAATAATACTTTCCAGTAGGTACCCATTTTATTCGGGCAAAGAGAGTGTCATTTAGTTCGCTAAATCCAGATTATCCTCAGATCGAGATAAACCTAGATTCTAATCATAATCTATAAAGTTATACCTACCTGGCCTACGGGATTTTTTCCCTTCTTTTATTTTGAAGACTTTTGATAGAGGGAACTGTAACTGCTAAGGTCTTATCGTCCCGAAATCGAGAAGGAAGACAGGATAGGAGAAATCCATTCATTATTGCCTCGGTGGTGTAGTGGTCAAG
>NW_007487275.1:0-287 GCF_000475195.1 Diaphorina citri
ATTGTTATTTTAATGACAGTAGTGATGGCATAATTGTTGTTTTATTGATAGTGCTGATTTTAATGACAGAATGAAAATTTTAATTACCTACCTACATACATAGTAATTAGACTATGATATTATGATGAAAACACATGTGCATTTTATTATGTATTCCAATAATTGACATTGTAAAAAAAATCCTTCCCTGGAATATGGCACTAAACAAAACCCTATTCCTATCTCTCTCTCTCTCTCCCTCCCACCATTTTCTAGACACTTTTTTTGCCTTATTTCTTCTTCTCTTT
>NW_007487276.1:0-287 GCF_000475195.1 Diaphorina citri
ACTTTATTCCATTTAGTTTCCATTCAAATTCAGTGAGAGAAAGCACTGAATTTAGAGGTTTCCTTTTATGTTTTTTTTCTAATCAGTTTTTCTTTGATTTGGGGACAAAACAATTCTGTGTGGAATAGGACTCTAATTGTTAACCTCCTCTTTAAATAAAACGTTTGAAAAAGAAAGAAAATTGTAATTCAAAAGGAAATAGATTGGATATAAATCGCCTTGGAAAATCCATTCTGCAAATGCAAAGAAAAAGTTCAAAATTTGAATTTTTACCGCCACACCAAAAC
>NW_007487277.1:0-287 GCF_000475195.1 Diaphorina citri
GAAGAACGCGTGTACGTTCAACGAACCCGGATCTCAGATCTACAAGGACGCTAAGGCACTCAAGAAACTCGTACAGACAAAGAAGATAGAGATCGAGCAAGGTAAGGTCCTGAGTTCAATTCTCAATCTTGGCAACAAAAAAGAAGAAAAAATTGACCCGAATACATTACATTCCTTCCTACAGGTAGGATAAGGAAAGCATAAAAATAAACTCGTAGCTCGTACCTATTTTGATTGCAAATATTTCACCCTGTTGCCCCTTAACAATGGTTCATTGTTCAAACCAG
>NW_007487278.1:0-3553 GCF_000475195.1 Diaphorina citri
GTTACCCACTGTAGAGAAGAGTTATTCAACACTAGGTCCCACCCGACCACCCAGACACAAATCAAAAACCAGAGAACCAGTCTACGCAGACGGATCCATCCACTCTGAAATCTGTTACATCGATAACGAATCAGAAACTAAGAGTTTAAACATACCAGACTTTGTCGATGATTTCAAACCAGAGTACGGTGGTAGTTTAGAAGAGAAAGATCTGCAGTCAGACGATGTTATAGAGAAAATGAAAGGGAGACCCTTGCCTGCCCCACCTCGGCCACCAAGGAAATCAAAACAAGATGGTGAAGATAGTGATATTGAAGATATAGAACAGGATGCTAAGATATCAGGCACTACGCCTCCTATTGATAATATCGCCTTGAACTTACACACTGAAGATATCTCGATAGCCATACAAACTGATCCTTTGACAGACGAATATATTGTAACTAATAATGAGCCTGTGGAGGAAGTGATTCCCAGTACTCGAGTTGTGCCTTTGAAAGGAGAACGAAAATCTTTGCATCCAGAAAAGAAAGTCAGTGAGCAACCGAATCAGAATGAACAACTCAACAACTTGGATGCTCCCACTTTACCTCTCAGAAGAGAACGCCGGTCACTTTCCAAAGATGATGTCAAAAGAGATGTAAAAATTATAAATACAGCTCCAACTGAAAACAGTGGAAGTTCAGTGGTACATCCTCCTCAAGCTGTTGCACCAAGTGAAGAGTTCTGTAGACAACAACCTACTGCACGTCCTCTCATCTCTGCCATTCAACCTCTTCCTAGAACTACAAACCTCCCTGAGTCACATGATAGTCCTCGCCCTCCATCACGCAGAGAATCTCCACCCAAACCTCCAACACGGCAGAGAGACAATGATTCTATCAATGGAGATGTTAGACGAGATGGAGATAGAAAAGTAACAGTCGTACCAGGTCCAGAAACTGAAGTGACCGTTTTGAAAGCACAGAAGTTACAAATTCAGGAGCTGGATGTTGACAAAATTCACGTGAATGAGTTACAAGCCTCCAAGATAACTGTACATGATGTTGATAGTGATGTGGTTAATGTATCTCGCATCAATTCAACCTCCGGCAATCTGATCATTGATAATATTGAATTACCCAGTGATATATTACAAAGTATCAGTCAGAGCATTACAGGCGCTATCTCCTTCTCCTCAGCCACAATGCCGAGTCCAAGATCTCAACACCTGCCTAGTGATACTGAGAGTGCTAAACAAGATCATTCAACCCAAGTGTCACCCTCACAACAATCAACACAATGTCAGACACAAGCCACCCCCTCCGCCCATGAATCCACTCAGACCAAACCAGAAGCCCCAGACACTTCAGACCCTGTCAGACCCAGCCGCCGCCGATCCTCCCCAGACTATTCTGTCCCTGTCCCCAAGTACTATAGGACACGCAAGTATAGCTATGACTCTGATGACGTCATGATTGTTCCTATCCCTGTACCGCGCATGCGCAGGAGACATCACCACAGTAGCGATACAGCGGCCAGTTCCAGTACTAGAGATGATTCCGACTCTGCATTGGATCTAGGTCGCAGGTTTATCAATGTGGTAAGCTCAGACATTATGTCTCTCATTCAGACTTTCATATCACAACTACCTCGTGGGGAGAAGCAACAGCAACGCGATGTGGTTCAAATGTTCATTTGTATTTTCATCACCATATTTGCACTATTTTTCCTGATGGGGTTCGGCTCAGGGAATAAGACTATTCATACACATCACTGGGATTATCAGTTCCCTCCCCCACCTCCTTGATACTACTGACCTTAGTGTCAGACTGCTCAAATCTAATCTAAACCGCGCCGTGTATTATGTTGCTCTCAGGAACTCAGAGGCAAACACGAACATTTTGCGGTCGTTCGGTAGGAAACTGTCAGCCGGAAGGTCAGGAAAAAATTATTTGTGATAAATGAAAATATATTGAAGATCATGGAATCTGTAGAGTCCAATATTCCATTACGATATATGCAATCAGATCCCAAGTGTTGACGTAACTTCTTCTGCTTATAAAAGACGCAAGTACTTTATTACATTCCTACGAATACGAACTGTTGCTATGTTCCGAGTTTCAAAAGGAATTTGAACAATCATTCATTCATTATCAGATTTTTATACTTTACCTTATTTCTTTGACGTCTTGAAAGATCGGGGGATGGAATGACTACTGACTAATTCTATGTAGCGCTGTACAGCATGCATGTGAAGTTAAAGCGAGATTTCGTCGATTTCTACGTAGGTATGTACATATTTACAGTGGCTAAGTTCTTTTTCTGAGGTTACCTGTTAAATATAGAAGAAAGGTTCTGTTATTATTGGACAAGATAGAAAACAAAGTTTGAAGGAAATGATAAAATGTGTACACACTTTTATATTACAGTTAAAAATGTTAAAATACAATAACTAATATAAATAACTATTTATTGAAAATACATCTTAGTGTACATATTGGCGCACCAATTATGGGTTTCACCAACTTTCTTTTAGCCCCTGACAGCCTGTTAGCTTAACAGCCCTGTTAATACAAATCAAATGGAACCTAACAGGCCTTCCAGGGGCTAAAAAAAATATTGTTGAAATCCACCCCAAGCCTTGTACTTGGTCAACTTGGCCTCTTCTGAACCATAGTCCTTGTTTTCACCATCGTCAAGACGAGAGACTTGGTACGCCAAAGTGAACACTTATATAAAATTTGGTTTTGTACATACTATTCTAAGGTTGAGTCTAGGAATTAGGAGTTGACTTAAGTAAAGGAAGGTAAGGGGCGGGTTCATCAAGTGAGGTTAAACTCCCTTTAAGTTTAATCCTCGGATTAGGCAATTTGATTGGTTGATTTCAATTTTTAGTCCGTCCTTCCTTTATTATTACGATAGTAATAAAAAAAAGGTATAGTGGATATATCATATCAAATTTCATAGTTTTACGACAAACCGTTCTTGAGATATTTTGTATACCACCTTTTTCTCACGAAAAAAGGGTTAAGTAAAAATGACTTTGATTAATATCTGGATGAGTGACTGTCCAATTTTTACTAAATTTTTACAGTCACATCCTTGGACCATACCGGGATGGCATACCAAATTTCATCGCTCTACGACAAACCGTTCTTGAGATATTTTGTATACAACCTTTTCCCATTTAAACCTGTAGTACATACGTACAGACCATCGGCTAAAAATGACTTTTTTGACATCAGGGGATCCCAAAAGGGATGTTTCCAACCATTTCCCGATTTTGAAAATTTGGACCGATTGTAATACTTTCATTACTAGTATAGCTCACTATACTGTAGTAATAGAAACTAAAAAATTCCCGGAGGGACGGGCCCAGCTTGTTAAAAATCAACTAATCAGATTGCTTAATCCGCTTGAACGGAGTTTCAACTTACTTCGTGGCCCTGGCTATTAGCAGTATTTGCTCTCCATATTTCTTTGGGAGATAGAAGGCAGTTTTTTTTTTTTTTTTTTTTTTAAAAAAGGTGGAGCTTTTTTTTATTTTTATTTTAAAAAAAAGAGACCCTTT
>NW_007487278.1:9971-10258 GCF_000475195.1 Diaphorina citri
GATGATTTCAAACCAGAGTACGGTGGTAGTTTAGAAGAGAAAGATCTGCAGTCAGACGATGTTATAGAGAAAATGAAAGGGAGACCCTTGCCTGCCCCACCTCGGCCACCAAGGAAATCAAAACAAGATGGTGAAGATAGTGATATTGAAGATATAGAACAGGATGCTAAGATATCAGGCACTACGCCTCCTATTGATAATATCGCCTTGAACTTACACACTGAAGATATCTCGATAGCCATACAAACTGATCCTTTGACAGACGAATATATTGTAACTAATAATGA
>NW_007487279.1:0-287 GCF_000475195.1 Diaphorina citri
AACTACGGAAAGAGGAAGCAAAGATATGAAAAGAAAAAGTTTGGAAACATATATAGGTAACTCCCAATAAGTATAAAGAAAAAGTGTATCAAATCAGTAGAAAAATAATATTTTTTTCCACACAATTTGGTCGCACAATATTACCCAGACTACCGCCCAACCATTTATTACTTCTTCTTTTTTTTCGAAATCCTTTTTTGTTGATCTTCATTTTCTCTATTATGTTTGCGCTATGTATCGAAATACCTTCACAGTTTTGTTTGTGTATTTTTCCTTAATACTTCACG
>NW_007487280.1:0-287 GCF_000475195.1 Diaphorina citri
GTTTATTTCATTCCTTAATTCCCAGCCGTTTCTGAGATATAAGCGTGGTTCGCAAATCACGAACCACCCTGTATGTATGTACGGCTTACAACTCTTACAAGGCAACTACGTAACACTCCTAGCTAACTATGTATGTACGGCTTACAAGGCCACTACGTAACACTCCAAGCTAACTATGTATGTACGGCTTACAACTCTTACAAGGCAATTACGTAACACTCCAAGCTAACTATGTATGTACGGCTTACAACTCTTACAAGGCAACTACGTAACACTCCAAGCTAACT
>NW_007487281.1:0-287 GCF_000475195.1 Diaphorina citri
ATTACATGTTTTGCGTGATAATGATACACACATGATGTAGGTAATTATGTATTATTGATTTGTTTGTTTGGTTGGTTACATGGTTACTTTGCTTGTAGATTAGTGTGTAATCTGTAATACCTTCAAGTGTTCAAGATCAAGATGAGGCTAAACTCTTAAGTGTTCAATAGTGTTCAAGAGATGATGCTTGTGTGAAGGTGCGCTGACGTCCTACAATGTAATAAAGTAATAATAGGTATTAGGTAGTTTATTGTTTTTATTGAACTTCAAGAAAATCGTGGTCGTAA
>NW_007487282.1:0-287 GCF_000475195.1 Diaphorina citri
CCCGAAAGCGAGGAGAGAAGGAAAACAGGAGAAACCCAACCGTTGCGAGAACGTACCTGATAAGGATAAAATCCACCCCAGGCGGGAATCGAATCTGCGCCCTCCTGTTTACGAGGCGAGCGCCTTGACCACAGCGCTAGAACCCGTACGAACTTTAGAAGCTAGCAGTGTACCCATGTTTCACTGCAAAATCAATTACCGGATGGGAGACCAGATGGGACTTTATTACATATTATAATATACCTATGTTACTGTTACTAGGACTTAATTACATATTATAACTCAAA
>NW_007487283.1:0-287 GCF_000475195.1 Diaphorina citri
GTGCAGCGATCGCTAAAAGCTTCTAAAAGCTCCCTTGATATGCATGCAACTTTTTTTACAGCCATGCATTGGTATAGTGAAGTTGATAGGTTAAAAGGGTGTTTGACCTAACTGAACTTGAAAAGTGTTGTAAAATTGACAGAAAAGCTTGGTTAGGGAGTGTGGGAGTAAATGGACTTTCTAGTCCCACCTATTAACACGGAAACACGAGTTGTGTATTAGAGATTCAGTAGGTAGAGGTAGATAGGTTAATGCAGTTTTAAAGAGGCCTAATGCACAAAAATTGG
>NW_007487284.1:0-287 GCF_000475195.1 Diaphorina citri
AAGGGAACACGCAATTTCTATTTACTATCGAGTTTTATTTCTTATCGAGTTATCTCTTATCGAGGTTCCACTGTATTATTTCTTGTTCATCTAGAAATTAGTTGTGCTCAACTATTAAAATTGTAAAACTGTGTCCACACATACTCAATCAACTGTCAATTGACATCAATCAATGGTCAAATTTAATGGAAAAAAGTTGTCTTTTGTACAAAAAAAAAGTAGTACCTATCTGACTAACACAAATTCCTCCAGACCCAATATTTATTTTCAAACTTTACAATTTATCC
>NW_007487285.1:0-287 GCF_000475195.1 Diaphorina citri
ATACAGAAGTCTTCAATGATGGATGTCCACCATACCTAAGATATCATTAGAATGGATTTTGTTCGCTCACTAATTGCTTACACTACGATGTATAAAAGTTATTGATAGTCGAAATCAGTATGTAATATTGTAATAATGTGGCATGTGGCTGTGATATGTGTGAGTGTCAGTGTTGCCTTCGGAATGCTTCTATTCTATTTTCACCACTTGGGGTGATTGTCCCTTAGTTCGAATCCTACCAGAGACATAAAGTAGTTCACTCAAATGAAGACCAATTACAAGAAGAA
>NW_007487286.1:0-287 GCF_000475195.1 Diaphorina citri
TCATCACCAAGGCAGGTTGACTGAACTAAACAAGTCGAGTGGTCATCGATTGATGTTAATTTATTGTAAAATCGATGTGGATCGATGTCGATCGACGGCCGGTCGACTATGTTCAGACACAAATTATAACACTTGCAAGGTCCATTGTACCTAAGTAGATAATATAGGAAACTATTAACTATAACGCACGTCACGTGCACCTACGTAATGCAAGTGAAGTAATGCAGTGACATAAGTGAGTGATCTTGACAATGACTACTTTTCTGTTTGTGTCTATGTTTTGTTTT
>NW_007487287.1:0-287 GCF_000475195.1 Diaphorina citri
GACTGAGGTTACAGTTACAATAGATTGAGGTACTCCTACAATAGATTGCGGTTCAGTTACAATAGATTGAGTTACAGTTACAATAGACTGAGGTTCAGTTACAATAGACTGAGGTTCAGTTACAATAGACTGAGGTTCAGCTACAATAGACTGAGGTTCTGCTACAATAGATTGAGGTTCAGCTACAATAGATTGAGTTTCAGTTACAATAGATTGCCAGCCTAGTTAGCTTAGTTGGTAGTGCGTCTGCCTTGTAAGCGCTAGGCCGTGGGTTCGATTCCCGCCCG
>NW_007487288.1:0-287 GCF_000475195.1 Diaphorina citri
CTCTGTCAAACCTCTTAAAAAAAAAAAAAAAAAAATCTTGGGTTCGATTCCCACCTGAACTTTTCAATAAAGTTCATTCTCTGGACGCCTGGTTTTCTCCTTTCCTCTCCTCTCTTTGATTTAGAGACGATTCAAGACCTCGTTTGTTACAGTTTGATAAATATCGAAGCTCTTCAAAAATAATCGCGGTGTTTACTCTGTATAAGATAAAGTTTCTTTCCTGTCCATCATTGTATCTTGTTTCTAAAAAAGGAGCTTACCTTACGCAATTGTCCCCCAAGTTAACA
>NW_007487289.1:0-287 GCF_000475195.1 Diaphorina citri
ACTGAACGGAACGCCGGGACACCCCCTGAAATTCGGGACTGTCCCGGCCAATTCGGGACGTTTGGCAAGCCTACCTATAGATATTGCAGTTTGCTTTGTAAGTTTGTACAACTTCTTCGTACTTCCTCTTGGATTTTTCTTTATTTATTTCTTCCTTTCATCCTTAATTTAAAGAAACGAATCCCATACTTCAAACAGCATTGAAAACGGTGTCGTGTTTTTATTTAACATCGCGTGGTCACTGGTCATATTGTTTGGAAATATTTTTATTCAATAATCCCATACAA
>NW_007487290.1:0-287 GCF_000475195.1 Diaphorina citri
TATCACCAACTCAAACCAGGATATTCGAGCCACCCTCAATCAGCTGTCCATGTTAGCAGCTCAAGGTCAAAGTGAATCTGTGCAGTCGGAAGCCAAAAACGTCAAATTGGTGAGTCTTCAGTTAATGCGGTAATTATTCAGAAGTCATGACAGTGAAAAAGAAAGTTCCTTTTTGTGTTTAACCTAACCCTATAATAACACTGGTCACTACTCATTTGTGACAGTTCCTTTTTGTAGCAATTTTCCATTGACGTGACTTCTGAACAAGTACCCTTATTCATTAGTCA
>NW_007487291.1:0-287 GCF_000475195.1 Diaphorina citri
TTATTATTATTTTTTTTTTGCTTTCTACAAATGCCCAAGGGCCCAAGGTCAAACTTGAGTTTTTAGTGACGGGCTTTTACCGACCGTTCGGCGATAAGCTACCCGCCTACTCACATTTACTTCGCCCAGGTTGAGTGGGGCCGGGAACAGCCAGCAGCACGAGATTGCCCAGACACTCATCCGTATACCAACCACCCGCAACTTTGCTTAACTTTAGTGATCCATTAGAAACTGACGTGATATCGCCGTTCGCTCTTCTTTATCGGTAGGTATTCGTACAAAATTTG
>NW_007487292.1:0-287 GCF_000475195.1 Diaphorina citri
AAATATGTAAGACCTTGGTTAGACTGCGGGTGTAAAGGGACTTTTCAGTCCTATCCCAGCAGGATAAACAAGGTCTATGTTATTCTAGTCTATTATTTTCAGTGGACTACTCAATCAGAGTCAGATGTTCAGAACCTAACTCCCTGCATTAATTAATGGTTTTAGAATCTGACTTATGGACTGAGTAGTTCACTAGAAAAGAGTTGTTCTTTTCTATGACTCTTTACACACATCTCTATTATCTTCATCCTCGTTACTGCTAGAGTACTGAGGTCCGACCTACTGAT
>NW_007487293.1:0-287 GCF_000475195.1 Diaphorina citri
AACAGGACAAGCGAAATATAAAATAAAAGAGAAAGCAGGTAATAGGAAGAGAAAAGGAATGAATAGTGGGAAAAGAAACAGAAAGGGGGAGAGACTGGAGACAGCTTTTTAGTCCGTCCTTCCTTTATCATTACAATAGTAATAAAAAGGTATAAGGGACGGACTATTGTATTCGCCTCGGTGTCGTCTGTCAGTCTGTCAGTCTGTCATTCTGTCAGTCTGTCTGTCTGTTCCCATAGAAGGACTTATCCAAACCTGGTCGACCTATATATCAAATTAAAGGTCTT
>NW_007487294.1:0-287 GCF_000475195.1 Diaphorina citri
ACACGCACTTGGTGAAAAGGAACTCAACTAACGCGCACTGGGTTGCTTCACTATAACGCGCCAAGTATTAATCCAGTCAAGATCAACCTCCTTGATCTGGATTTTTAAACAGCTGATTTAAACGTTTGTTTACGTTTTGAATTTAAAATTTTCGTTGAACTAAGGATCCCTGTCTGCTAGAGTTTGCCAAATACCTCCCTCAAAATTTCCCAAAATGGGTCGGGAATCAACCTTAAAGGCTATCGGTATTTGTGTATACTCAGATAATTGGATAGGAAACTTGACAC
>NW_007487295.1:0-287 GCF_000475195.1 Diaphorina citri
ACGCGCCTCAGCAGCTGCCTTACCTCTGGCAATATGGGTGACTGCCAACGTCAAATATTCGAAGATCATGGAAAAAATTCTGCCCCTTGAGAGAGAACAGCAGAAATTGAAAGAGTGAGTTTTTGGGATATTTATTGAGAGAAGCAATCAATGAAATTTATTAACGGACTGTCCGAGGGCTGAGTTCATCTTCCCCTAACAGAAATCCATTCTTTTGATGTTGTACTCTAATCATTATTGGAAGAAGTGGGATATCTTCAGATATGAACTTTGTATTACAAAGTACG
>NW_007487296.1:0-287 GCF_000475195.1 Diaphorina citri
AGTCCTCGTAACAACCACAAAAAATGTCATCAAAATCGGTCGAGCTGTTTTCTGTATGTAGTCAACTATACTCCTATTATTATGTTAAGGCGGTCTCTTCCAGATCCCTTATGTGCCGCGTCCATTTTAATTTAGAACTATTGCACTGCCAACTATATTCCTATCTCCTGTGAACGCAAATCGGCCATTGTTCGCTACTAAATTCGACCAAAATCTTCGCCTCATGATGCAACTGCAACGAAACACAACACGTCACCGTGGTCACAAACCCCCGACCTCTCGATTGC
>NW_007487297.1:0-287 GCF_000475195.1 Diaphorina citri
GTGTCGGAACACAGTTCAATTCGCTCACCAACGTTTCAAGTCACGACCTTATATGCTGTATAGGAAAAAAAAAATTCGGGAAAAAAAATAGGGAAAAAAAATAAGGGAAAAGACGCTCCATTGACGAGGTTAAAAGAGGGTATTCCACCTAAACTCTACACCATCTTATAGCTTTTTTTCTTAGCTTTCTAACCATCATACTTTCATATCCGATTTCGTGTCGCTACGACCTCGTATAAGCCGAGCAAGCAACTTAGTCCCGAGCTCATATGTGAAATATGATACCT
>NW_007487298.1:0-287 GCF_000475195.1 Diaphorina citri
AACTTCTTTACTTTTCTTGCCCATGATGAAATTTAACCCGAAATATGCCATCCTGGAGAAGGAAAAATATTCTAGGGAGAGATGTATACTTTTACCCATACTTACCTTTGTATTTATTTCTTCATAAATCAATCTTTCAATTTTCTTTCTTTCAATTTTTCCTTTTAATCCGTTTTAGTCTTCTATTTTTCCTTTCTTACTTTTACCTTTGGATAAAATCTACTCCATGCTCTCACCTGAGAGGTCTTTATTACAATTCAATGTTACAGTTTATCTCTTCGTTACAA
>NW_007487299.1:0-287 GCF_000475195.1 Diaphorina citri
TAAGTATCCAATTAGAGTGACATATTTTACATAAATTACCGTCACTGAAAGTTCACTAGGAAGCAGATCTGCAGATTTCATTCCGATTTCAGACATGCTAAAATGTAGTTTGAATGAAGTAAGAATTACAGCTACCAGATCACAGTACAAAGAAAAGATTTAAAAATAAGGCATTTTTTAACCAATATCATTGATTCCTGTATTTTAGGTTTTATTACGGCTAGAACAAGTTCTCCATTATTTCCACTCTCTTGTTCCATCGTTTCTAATATTCTTTGTAGTATTCT
>NW_007487300.1:0-287 GCF_000475195.1 Diaphorina citri
ATAAATGATGTTTTTTTTATGATTATTATAAAAGGAAATAAACAGAGAAAAATCGGAAAAAAATATCTCTCACTATAGCAGAATAAGTAGTAATAATGATAATAGTAATAAATAAAAATAATATGTAATAATCATTGTATGAAAAATCCTATTGCTTTTTTCTCTCTCACAAAGGCAATAATGGGCAATATTTGTCACGGTTTGCCGCAGTTTTTAGAGCGGCAATGTGTGCGGTGTGCCAACATCTGGTATTACAGGTCAATTTGGCCGCCATTTTTTTTTTTTTT
>NW_007487301.1:0-287 GCF_000475195.1 Diaphorina citri
ACCTGAATGAATTATTATAATAATATTTTTTGGCTTTTCCTACCTAAAAGAAAAACTTGGAAGTTTAGTTTTATTAATCCAAGTTTCAATTTATTTGGAAAGTGCATACTTTCTTAAATTCAAAACATACAGTTATTTCATTGAATATCTGATTTGGCAATACTGGTGTATGATGAAATTCAGCAACTTACAGCAATACCTTGCAGATTATATCACATAACATGAGGAGATGTTATTCAATAACAACACAAAAGAAGAATTAAAGAACCACAGAGTTCATTGACCTA
>NW_007487302.1:0-287 GCF_000475195.1 Diaphorina citri
TTTGATTATCTCAGCTTTTTCAGCCAGATGGGATTTCAATTCGACGGTTATTGGTTTTTGGGCCTCACTGACTAGTAATAGTTCATTGATTATTTTTTCCTCGCTCTGAAGTGAATCTATGAGTTCTGCTTTATGTGATAGCACTTGCTTTTGACTATAATTTAATTTATGTTCTTTTAAATCTCCCATAGGTACTTCAGTTAAACTGCCTTTGTACCGCATTTTTTCATTGTCTTCTGATTGTTCTTGTTCGTTTAGTTTTCCCTGCAGAACTTCTTTATCGATAT
>NW_007487303.1:0-287 GCF_000475195.1 Diaphorina citri
AAGTGTATAGGTATATATATGGTCCCAATATGGTGCTTTTAGGTAGGTATATGCCTGGAATATGTTTAGGTATATGTAGTACACATGTTATAATGCCTGAGGCAGGGCAGACAACCTTGCAGCTTTGACCCGCGTCTGCCTGTGGCTCACTCTTTGATCCGAAGTACTCTTTGACTAAGATTGAAGTCAATTTATTGTTCAGCTGTGTAAACAGTGAGCGAGTTAGAAAACAGAACTACCCCTTTCAGTGAACTACTCAGCCATTGAGTCACATCTTAAGTTAATAA
>NW_007487304.1:0-287 GCF_000475195.1 Diaphorina citri
CGAAGCGAATACAATAGTCCGTCCCTTATACCTTTTTATTACTATTGTAATAGTAAAGGGAGGACGGACTAAAAAGCATCATAAGTACAGAGATAGAAAGAGATCAAGCAAAGGAACAAGAGACCGATGCAGAATGTGAGATAAATGATAGAACAATGTTCAAGAAGTTGCAATAACACCTTACCCCATTACAAAACTCGAGAACATTATTTGAAATTAAATTGCATTTCACGCCATCCGATTTTTGAAAAACAATATTTTCACAACACATTATAATAAAGTATTAA
>NW_007487305.1:0-287 GCF_000475195.1 Diaphorina citri
TTAAGACGATCACCTGGTAATCAGGAGGACGTGGATTCGATCCCAGCCGAGTTATGGCATTTTGTAATTAATATTATTTGATTAAAATAGCCTATTGCTGGAGTTAAGGGACTCTTTAGCCCTATTCTCTCTAGTCCTAATAAGTACCCCTAAATATGTAAGTACTTACTAACACTATTTTTTCATCCTCGCCCTATGTAAATCCTTAAAAAGGACCTTCGGATGAACCCGTAGCCTAGGGCCTAGACTCTTGGGATTTTTTTTTTTTTTTTTTTTTTTAAAAAAAT
>NW_007487306.1:0-287 GCF_000475195.1 Diaphorina citri
TCGAATCTGAACTTTAATGAAATTCTGAATAGGTGGGATACACAAAGTTCATCCATACTTCCATTCTTTCATCACTGAACTTCCATTCATCTCCCATGTACAAGGTTCGTCCACATTTCCTTTCTCTCATCGCTCAATTAAACAGTCTTTCGTGGACAAGGATCATCCAGACCTATATTCCTAATCACTGAATACTCTCTTGTAGGTATAAAGTTCATCCACACTGCTCTATCACCTTGACTTTGGATTTCACATCTGTTTTCACAGCATGTGCACTTGGCTATGTC
>NW_007487307.1:0-287 GCF_000475195.1 Diaphorina citri
AGTTCTTTACGCGCTTTAACTTTTCAATTTCCCTCCCTCTTTCCCCTCTTCCTCCTCTTTTAGGCGTGAAAAGGGGGGGAGAGGCTGCCTCAAAATTTTGTGAATATATTTGAAAGGTTCTCATCCTCACCATTTCTTGCCCGCCCTCCCTTTTTGTTTCATGAGTTCTGTCTATCTTCTAACTTTAGGGTAGTTCTCGATAGTTTTTTATTATAGGGGTAGCTTTTACTTCAACATCATCTGTTTTTCTTACTATGAGTTTCCATCTTGTATGAGTTACGAGTATT
>NW_007487308.1:0-287 GCF_000475195.1 Diaphorina citri
TTATAAAGTAACACAATCTCTACCTTGTGTTTGAAGAGAAAGGAATGTTCTCAAGAGGTGCTCAGTCAGGCGGTCCGATCACGAGTCAAAATACATATAGGTATGTACATTATTTTTTCAACTTGTTGTTTCATTACAAATTTTCATCAGCAATGGGCGATCTTAAAACTGAGAGTGAATACAGTGTCAAATTTGACGTCACCTATTTGATTTACACAGGTCAGTATTTCATAAACTCTGGATTAACTGAAAACTCTTTAACTCTCTGTGGTAAGATAGGTGACGTC
>NW_007487309.1:0-287 GCF_000475195.1 Diaphorina citri
GTACCATTTATTTTTGATGTTACTTATAATAATTATTACTGCTGTTGTTTCTATGATGTTATCAATTTTATGAATTCCATCTTGTAATAAGATGTCGTCTGTAAATGGACAATATTGTTGAATTCAATGTGTACTTAAGTACTAAGTTTTCAGAGACTGCATCCCCCTCTACATACTTCAAGTTGAGTCGAGAGCAAAGTCGAAATTTGTCGGGCAGATTGTACAGTGGCACATAATTACATCACACAAGTTGAGGGGAAGTACTTGATGGGAATTTATTTTCAAGT
>NW_007487310.1:0-287 GCF_000475195.1 Diaphorina citri
AGGACATGCTGGGGAGTTTTCAGCACTTGTTTCAAAACGCTGTACACATTGTCGAGTAGGTTGACTTTTTGAATCACCTTGTAGATGGAACTGAAACATCAAGTACAAAGTGGTGATTATTAGTTAGGTTTACATTAAACATCCTACGTATGAACATTATTTCTTAGCGTTTATCATTTTCATATCATCATATGAAGTACATAAATAGAAATTTTAAAAGTAGAACCTGGGACCTTCTATATGACAAGCAAATCCTTTTTTTTATCGTATGTCTGGTTGCTCCTTTT
>NW_007487311.1:0-287 GCF_000475195.1 Diaphorina citri
GAAAAAACGACTCTGCATAGCCTTGAATCCAGTACTTCCAGTCGATGTCAATCGACCTGGGTCAAATTTAGTGACAGCAAACACCACCAGTCCACCCAACCCCTCCGGGGCCAACGGAAGGACGCGCGGAGGATAAGGTTAGCTTCCCGTACTCCCCGCCCCCATCCATCGACCCCCAAAAGGATGGAAAGACTGGAATGCAAACGCATACTACCCGTCAACTTTCTTGGACGATCTTGCCTGACATTACTATTATACTATACTCGCACTTCTTACACAAAAAGCCC
>NW_007487312.1:0-287 GCF_000475195.1 Diaphorina citri
AGAGATAGAGCTTATTACCTAGTGTAGTATTTTGGGGTCCTAGATTAGGGGATGCCTACCATCTTCTGCTACCTGAAAGCTCTCAAGAGTCTCAAGCTATACATGATTTTCAATTTTACACCCATATCTTCTTCTTCTTTGCCTTTTCCCATGTTCAGATGGGGTCAGCGTTTGTTGTTGGCCTATCAATCAGCTTTAGAGTGATTGCTTTGGGGCCAACTGGTTTTGGCTAAACAAAATTTTCTGAGTGGGATGCCCTTTGCAATCAACCTTTGCTATTGATATAG
>NW_007487313.1:0-287 GCF_000475195.1 Diaphorina citri
AGAGAGAGAGAGAGAGGGAAATAAAGAAAGAAAAAACCAGAAATAAAGAAAGAAAGAGCAAGAGAAAGAGATGAAAATGAGGAAAGAAACAGAGACTCATGGGTTAACCTCATGCTAGGAAATAACTCAATTTTATTAATGTGTTAGTAATCGCCCCGCGGCTCCAAACATTTTCTGATATAGGTTGAAATTAGAGAGAGAGAGAGCACAAGGTGAGTGTAACAGAGATAGACAGACACATCTTTATTAAGCCTCTTTGGAACCAATGGCCCCCAAAGTTCAATGTA
>NW_007487314.1:0-287 GCF_000475195.1 Diaphorina citri
ATCTTAAAAAAAAAAAAAAAAAAAAAATGAAAGTATTTTGGTGAATAATAAAAGTATAATTTATAGGTAGTAAAAAAACTGTCTCCTAGAAGAGATAACCGCGATAAAATGCCACTGCCATGGAGAGAAAATAAGGTGCGTTTATCGTTTACTTTTATGCAAGATGCTTGTTGCGTTGTAATTTGTAGTCCATCTGAATTATCTAGTATTCTAGTAGATTATTATTATCTGTCATGCTATCACTGAGAATGTGCATTTACTTTCAGTTACTGATAAAAGCACATAGG
>NW_007487315.1:0-287 GCF_000475195.1 Diaphorina citri
TAAACAGGGAGTATACCAGCATGAATTCCCCTTGTTAAAGAAATAGCAAATTTTGGGGACGAAGGGCATCCATTCTCCTAGCCAAAACCAAATGTCAGCCTAAAAGCAATCATCTACACAGCTAGGGCTGATTGAGAGGCTGACGAAAAACGCCGATCTCGTTTAAACTCGGGAAAAGGAGAAAAAAAAAAGTTGGAACTTCGTAGGCCGGGCGGGTGTCGAACCCGTGACTTTCTATCGCGGACACAAGATACTTCGTAAAAGCTTACATTCTTTAGGGCTGTTGG
>NW_007487316.1:0-287 GCF_000475195.1 Diaphorina citri
ACTTTTTGGCCTTAGCCACAAAAGGCAATGGGGTAAAAATAAAATAGAAATGACACAATTTGAAAGTAACAAATACCTCTTTACCTCACACACTTCACAGATATGAGCGACACTTCAAAAATAGGAGAAGAAATGATAGTCCTCAAGATTGTACTACCTACCTATTCTTTTGGTCATTAGGTTGAGATTTTGTGAAGGTTTGTAGGTTTTACAGCTACAGACCTTCGACTTCGACTTGACTGGTGACGGGAACAGGTTGTATTATTTACTAATCTGAAAGCTTGTGT
>NW_007487317.1:0-287 GCF_000475195.1 Diaphorina citri
ACCTTGGCTGGTGTAAGCGACGGTGAAGGAGTAAGCTGTGTGTGGTGAGAGGGTATCGATGTTGACGGGTTGGTTTTCACAAAGCTCTTTGTATCTGGAGAATTTGAAGGAGTTTAGGTTAGTTTGTATTGAGATCATACATTATGAAATGGAGCATGACCTTTTGTTATTAAATAAGTTAAACAAGCGTTATCAGACGAATATTAACTCCCAGCCCAGTCCTGAGGGGGCAAAAAGGTTTCACTCTTCTCCTAAATCTTGTTGAGTTTTTTGAACCACCAGAAATC
>NW_007487318.1:0-287 GCF_000475195.1 Diaphorina citri
CTCTCCCTCCCCCCCTCTCTCTCTCTCTCTCTCTCTCTCTCTCTCTCTCTCTTTCTCGCTATAATTTCGATCTCTCTCCCCCATTTTCTCCCTCCTCTTTTTCTCTCCCCCATCTGTCTCTTTCCCGTATCTCGCTCTCTCTCTTTCTCTCCTCCCCCCTCTTCCCTATCTCTCTCTCTCTCTCTGTTACTATCTCTCCCTTTCTGACAACTATTTCTGTCTCTCACCATATCTCTCTCTTTCTCTCGGGTTTCCATTTAATAAATGAAAACATCTTTGTGCCTACG
>NW_007487319.1:0-287 GCF_000475195.1 Diaphorina citri
TTGAAGCCAAGTTATCCGAACTAAACAAAACTACACAAACTCAAATTGAGCTCAGCCAATTAGGTTTGGACAAATTCAACGCAGAACTTCTCAAAGGCTTTCGACTGATTCAGTATCTCTACTTGCAAGACAACGACATTGGCAGTCTGCAGTACGACTTTTTTAAGATTTTGGACCGGCTGAAATATCTGGATTTGAGAAATAATCGTCTGATTTGCTTGCCTTGTAGTATTTGTTACCATGAGTGTTTGGAGATCTTGCTGCTCCAGAACAATTGTATTCAGCGG
>NW_007487320.1:0-287 GCF_000475195.1 Diaphorina citri
CAAAGCGAGGTCTAGATTTTTTTATAAAGAAGTTTAGAGTATAGAGGGAACTGTAACAACGGAGGTCTTATCGTCCCGAAATAGAAGAGAGAAGGAAGGACAGGAGAAAGTCGACGTTCCGAGAAGGCACCTTGTCCGTTCAGGATAAAGTTTGCCTCGGCCGAGAATCGAAGCCTATTTCCGTTTCCAGGTAACTAGACTGGTACTATTGGCTTGACGATTTTGCATCTAATTTATCTGTAAAGATAGAAAAACACAGCCAGCCTAGTTAGCTTAGTTGGTAGTGC
>NW_007487321.1:0-287 GCF_000475195.1 Diaphorina citri
ACAGTAAATATACCTTTAACCTACTTTCTTGATGTTTGTCTAGGTTTTTTACACGACGAAAAACTGAATTCATAATATTATGTAAATCACAAAAAGGGCTGAGCTCACCATGTACCTAATCGAGCAAAATAACAACAGAATGATATAAAAGACCAATTTAGAGCCAAGCTCATTAAAAGAGCGCTTAAAATTTATGATAATAATCATACATGGGTAAATACCAATGATCGTTAACTTTGAGTTTTCATGAAACAAAATCAAATTAAAATCTACCTAGCAGTCTGTTA
>NW_007487322.1:0-287 GCF_000475195.1 Diaphorina citri
GAAACATCGACTTCCATAGATGAAGCTTCAATTGAAAACATCAGGCTAATACTTAGACCCCAATAACTACACGAAAATCTCATTTTGAATGATTCCATGTCATTAAAAACTTCAAAGAGTGTTCTTGATCCCGCATATTAGGATATTTCGCCAGTTTTACTGGGGACTGCCACCAGATCGATGCCGTAAGTCTGACCCGGTCGGGAGCACAATATAAATTTTATTTTCAAACTTACTGAAATTTTATTCAGTTATTTTCACACGTTAGACGATTAGGTAATGATTAT
>NW_007487323.1:0-287 GCF_000475195.1 Diaphorina citri
GCACCGTTTTCTTCGTTTCATATTCGTAAGAACAGAGTTGTGTGGGAACAGTAAGAGAGGAAGAGAAAGAGATACCTACCTAGGTGCTTTAAATAGGAATGAGAAGGAGAGTGATGGATGCGGAGGGTTTAAAGGACGAGGTTGGAGGGAAGAAGAAGTTGGAGAAAAAGAGGGAACAACAGAGAAAAGGGAAGAGTTTTAAATATTAGAACAGAACTGGAAAATGTTCTAGAACAATTCCGAATTTTACCTCGTGGTGAAGGTGGTTTCTAAATTTGCATCCAGAA
>NW_007487324.1:0-287 GCF_000475195.1 Diaphorina citri
TCATGAAAACTCTTCTGAGTCAGAATAATGTAAGAAGTTCTGACATTGTAATGCGTGAGGATAACATTATAATTATTACTTATGTATTGCATTGGGCAAATGAAGAACACTTGAAACTTGATGTAATTCATATTCTACAATGTAACATGTAAATTTCAACACTTATTGTTGACTTTTCGTCTTTATTCCTAGCTATCTTGAGGGTCACATATTTACTCCTTTCTCTTTTTTGGTGTTCCTTCCCGCCATCTCATTTTGTTACTGGTTCGATCCCCTTGTTTAGAAAT
>NW_007487325.1:0-287 GCF_000475195.1 Diaphorina citri
CTTCCATGTAAGGAGCTGGATGTTGTATTACTACTCCAATGCGATTGTTCAGAAATTTCTTGCTTCTTGGACTCTCTGTCTAGTGTTCCTATCATGTTGGGATAGGTTAGGTCATAGGTTCTCTTCGGGTCACTCTAAGCAGCCTGTGGACTATTCCACACTATAAACTTTTCGGCCATTCCACTTAAATCCTTTGATCTTATTTGGGTTCCTGTCTACTTTTAACTACTGTTATCTTAACTACTTTATTTGGGATGTTGATTGACTTCCCTCGACTGTACTCTAGA
>NW_007487326.1:0-287 GCF_000475195.1 Diaphorina citri
TCCCTTTCCTTTCTCTTTTGATTGATTTTCCAATAACTTCTTTTCCAGAAATTCAGTTCCACCTTTCTTTTCTGTTTTGTGGGTCCCCAATTCCCCATATCTCTTTGTTAGAGGCTTAGTTATTCCAGTTGGCTACCCTTTCAAGTTCCAATGCTAAAGGTTGTATAAAAATAATTTGGGAGCTACCAGAGGGGATTCCTATGTCCTACCTATGTACTTTCTATCTTGATATGCAAAGGATATTTCCTTTTGTCAGAATTTGAGAGAGATTAGCGTCCTGGACTTTG
>NW_007487327.1:0-287 GCF_000475195.1 Diaphorina citri
TATTTATTTATTTTGGAAGAGGTTTGATAAAGGGAACTGTAACAACTAAGGTCTTAATCGACCCGAAATCGAAGAGAGAAGGAAGACAGGATATAGGATAGGAGAAAAGAACAGGAAAATCAAGAAAGAGAAGACGAAGAAGAAAGAAAAAAACAGCTTCCTGTTTCGCTAAGAAGAAGGAGAAGAAGAAGAAAAAGAAACCCGGACATAAGTATCGTGTTCGCAAAACACCTTGACGGGCGGTAAGAAAAGGAACGCAAAGTTTGACGCTTTTTGGCGTTATGGTG
>NW_007487328.1:0-287 GCF_000475195.1 Diaphorina citri
CAGGCGATCCATGTACATACTCAGTATTCAACACGCTATCACCAGAATTGAAGTTTTTAGCCTTTCTTAAATAGTATATAGGTACTGTGTGGTAACTAGGTATACCTCAGTGATCTATATAAACAAGATCTTTCCAGTCAGAAACGTAAGGCCAGCCATTCACTATCAGGTAGACTTGAGAGGTACACCTGATCAGGTCTACCTGATAGTGAGTGGCTGGCCTAACACAGCCCAACTTTCCCCTACAACTAGTGGTTTCTAGTCTAACCAAACCCAGAGTTCTCCTA
>NW_007487329.1:0-287 GCF_000475195.1 Diaphorina citri
TGGCAATGCCGCCACTGGTCGCTACTCGATTTAAGTAGCTACTCAATTGTCCTCACGAGGCTGAGTGCACCCCGAACTCCAAGCACAGAGCCGAAAAAAATTCGACCCCGCCGGGAATCGAACCCGGTACCTCCGGAGTGCAAACCTAGTGTGATATCCACTCGGCCACGGAGGCTAATAATATATTGTATAAAATTTTCCAGGTTCGAGCACTTCGCTGGCGCCCCCTGGCGGTCCGGCTCAGAAGTTCCGCAAGGTCCCCCGTATGGTTGAGCGGCAGGAGAGGG
>NW_007487330.1:0-287 GCF_000475195.1 Diaphorina citri
TTTCCTGTACTACTGGAAAATGGTACGACTTTTCCGAAATTTTCTTTCGCCAAACGATGTAAACCGCCGTTTTGCATACCTATTGCCTTATGGTCAGTCAGCTAATTTTCGCACTCCTTATTGCCAATCAGTTGAATTTTGTGTAATCAGTTTTTTAGGTATACCCTCTAGAAGTCGTTAAAGGAAAAGAAAAATTCCGTTGGTCCTCATTTTTCCTGCTCTATGACTTTGAAACATCACCTAAGTGAGCGCAACTAATCTCATAGGCTGTAAATTAATTATGTATT
>NW_007487331.1:0-287 GCF_000475195.1 Diaphorina citri
AGTCTAATATTATATTAATTATTTTTCTCCACTGATCCACCCATGTTACCTACACCTAAGCATAGTCTGTAAGTACCTCGGAATTAAACTGTACTTAATAACAGATTGAATATACTTCTGGAGTTCTGCCGGTAGAGAATTAGAGATCCTCTTTAACACGTGAGCAGCTGAGACGGTATAACTGAGCTGGTACAGTAGAGCACGTACCTACAGGAATACGAGTAATGTCTGAACTGCCTGTTAAGAGGAGTCAACACTTTGTGAGTTTTGGCATTTGGAATAGTTTC
>NW_007487332.1:0-287 GCF_000475195.1 Diaphorina citri
CCCCCTTGAATATGCATTCTACATCAGCCTAGATCAAGTGAACGCCTGACTGAACTGAACTTATATTGGGAACAGTTCTATGAAAGGAACTGAACGGTTGGAACTTATTCCCTAAAGTGAACCGATCTTTGCCACCTCTGAACTAAACCGCATTACCGCACGCGTCAGGAGCAGAGCTGAATGAAACCAGGATCTCGGGATTGCTCGGAAAAACTCGGACGCACGTGCAATATTTTTCTCTCTCTCCTCTTCGGATTTATTTTTTAAGACTGAAATAACTAAGTAGG
>NW_007487333.1:0-287 GCF_000475195.1 Diaphorina citri
TATGTTGGTATTTTGTTTTAGATAGTGTGTGTACTTTACCTATCTTTATTTAGGCTCTTATTTCAACGGAATAACGAAATAGGGTAGGTGCTACCCATTTTATAATTTTCAGAGGTTAACAAATAATCCGAAACTTTATAGTTAAAAATACCTGGCTTTTCTGACATTGTCCCCACTGTTTCATTCAAATCAGACAGACACCTGTTGCATTGAAACTTCTAAATTCAAAACATCCCATCACAATATCCCGTGTGTGTTGACATTTTATGAAACACTGAATGCAACAC
>NW_007487334.1:0-287 GCF_000475195.1 Diaphorina citri
TACATAATTCATACTTATGTATACGAAAATCCACGGGAAGAAAAACAAGTTGCAAAGAAATAGGAATAATAAAGAAACAGAATGAAATGAGAGAAAACGGATAAAGACACAGAGAGTGAAGAAGGAGGAAGAGAGAGCATGCAGAAAGGTAAAAGCTGTTTGTAAGGGAGAGGAAGAGATTGTACAAATCCCATCCAAAAATGAGTACCATGTTTTCTATGAACATATTCTTCATACCACAAAGCAAATCCATTTTCGTATGCTTACTTTATGAGGAATTTAATTAA
>NW_007487335.1:0-287 GCF_000475195.1 Diaphorina citri
TATCTCATAGGTAAGTAAACTGTGAGGCCCCAATCTCTCGATGAACCCTCTTGAAAAAATCTTGAAAGAATTTAATGTTCTTTAGGAATTGAAATTTTTTCCATCAAAAGTTGCAAACCGTTCGATATGTATAGAAAACACACAACCTCATGGAGAAATAATCGATTTAAAACATAAAATTCACTTCGTTCTTTCAAACAGGGAAAGCTGGAATAGGTGACATTTTTCATAGCCTACCCTGTATATTATGTTGAACATGCCCATAATATTTCAAGTAATTGACATGA
>NW_007487336.1:0-287 GCF_000475195.1 Diaphorina citri
CGTGTCCAAGTCAACACAAGCTGGTGGGTGAAACACATCAAATTGTTACATATTCTTCAGAGCAGTGGGTATCACACTGGGCTTGCACGCCAGAGGTCCCGGGTTCGATTCCCGACGCGGTCGAAGTTTTTTCGGCTCTGTGCTTGGAGTTCAGGGTGCACTCAGCCTCGTGCGGACAATTGAGTAGCTACTTTAATCGAGTAGCGACCAGTCAGTGGCGGCATTACCAGTGTTCCCAAATTAATGAGATATCGAACCAACAAACAAACAGACAGAAAAACAAACTC
>NW_007487337.1:0-287 GCF_000475195.1 Diaphorina citri
CTCAAAGGTATTAGATAGTTTTTGCTTCCAAAACTAGCGTCCCGTTAATTGAACTCTTGAACGTTCTTTGACGAAAACGCGTTTCTGCACAAGAAATGCGTTTTGGTCAACTTACGTCTCAAGTTTGAATTATCGTCACAAAAACTTTCTATTAAAGAGGTCCTTTTTCCGACTTAGGGGCCCTTTTTCCGAATAATAATAGTGCTTAGTAATAATAGTGCTTATTTATACTGCTCGCATAGGACTGAAAAGTCCCTTTACTCCAGCAGTAGGCTACTATTATTATT
>NW_007487338.1:0-287 GCF_000475195.1 Diaphorina citri
TAAAAAAAAAAAAAAAAAAATGCACTCGTTTTTGGATTGCAAATATTTCAACGAGTTACTTTCTGGTGTTCCCGTGTTGACCCAGTACCTAAATGGGAAGTATTGCGTCTCTTCTCGTCCATCTGATGAGAGGCATACGGCATACTACGCGATGGGCATGCTACGACACAGACCACATGAGTCGAATGTAGCAGTGGATTAATTGCTACGAAATAAAGAAAAGGCGGTGAAACACTCATCTTGAGAAAGAAAAAAAAAAAAAAAAAAAAAAAAAAAAAAAAAAAAAA
>NW_007487339.1:0-287 GCF_000475195.1 Diaphorina citri
TATAATTCAGAGTATTCCCGGAATCCTCAGGATCCCCTAGTCCCGACAGGTAATCTCAGGTACATTCGAATGCAATTGATACCTCCACTTACCTCAGATGGAGTCACAGGTGACACAGTTAATTGAAACGTTTTGAAACCCTTTGCCCCATTGTCCTCGCCACCTTTCATAACAATCTCATAACTCGGAATTTCGTGAGAAATTTCTCCCAAAAACCACATGAATAGGTACAATGGATCCCTCATATTTTTTGACCAGACTTTGGCACCGAGTTTTTCATAATTCCT
>NW_007487340.1:0-287 GCF_000475195.1 Diaphorina citri
CCATCAAGTGAGAGAGAACCGCGTGTCTTTATCACACCAAACACATGTCTTCGGGTATCAAAAGGTATCTGGGTTTCTCATTCTCCAATCACAAAGCGTATCAAGAGAACAAAGAGATTAGGTTCCTCAAGACAGGACAAGAGGGGGGTGAGGGGAAATAGCTACCTTCTTTCAAAGAGATATAATTATGTATTTGGTTCTTCAAGACTGAAGGGGAAATAGGTACCTTATTCAGAGATAATGGACGTTAGCTTCCTTGGAGGAGAGGGGGTTAAGGAGAATCGGGT
>NW_007487341.1:0-287 GCF_000475195.1 Diaphorina citri
TTTTTTTTTTTCATCATAGAAATGCCAAGATTAGGGAGAGAGATGTACGAACGAGTGGATAGGTATTGGATTAATAGAATGTGTGTAATAGAAAAAGAGAGGGAGGGACGTTAGGAGGGAGTGAGAGAAAATCCCCCTGATTTTATTCGTAGTAAATTTCTTTTGGATTTTTCACCTTTTCATCAATGTCGTGCTATACTAGGTTAAATTATTTTAAGGGGAAGGGTAAAATACACCGTAGAAGATCTTTTTTTTTCTTTTTTTTTTTTTTTTTTTTTAACAACACA
>NW_007487342.1:0-287 GCF_000475195.1 Diaphorina citri
TAACTTAGGCTGGCAGATTTTTTTTTCTTCTTAACTAGCTCTGAGTTAACGCCGCGCGCCGGTGCCATCGTAACCGGGAAGGGAGGTTAGGCTGGGTTAGGTTAGGTTAGCTTGGGTTGGGTTAGGTTAGGTTAGGTTGGGTTAGCTTGGGTTGGGTTGGGTTGGGTTAGGTTAGGTTGGGTTAGCTTGGGTTGGGTTAGGTTAGGTTAGGTTAGGTTGGGTTAGGTTAGGTTAGCTTGGGTTGGGTTAGGTTAGGTTAGGTTAGCTTGGGTTGGTTAGGTTAGGTT
>NW_007487343.1:0-287 GCF_000475195.1 Diaphorina citri
AAGCCCCCCCCTATCGCCGCCTATGTTGAAGGCGAAATTAACACCATTTTTTTTTTTTTTTACACAATTAAAAGTCCATGTTGTTTTCTTCAACATACCTTCTTTTTTCTAGATGGCTCTATTGACTATTCTCAATGGAAATACCTACGATGGAAAAAAGTTCCCAAGTCCCCATTTTTTGCACGTGAATGTATAATGGGAAGAGAAGGAGGCAAATCTCTAAACATAACAATGCAGTACCGAGTGGATTGGACGAACAGGATGTTTGCAAAGTTCTGAAACACAGG
>NW_007487344.1:0-287 GCF_000475195.1 Diaphorina citri
ATGTCCAGAGACTTCATTATTTGAAGGCCTCCCTGAAGGGAGAAGCCTCTGATTTAGTAAGCTCGCTTAGCACATCCAATAATAACTATGATGTGGCATGGAAACTGCTATGCGAGCAATATGAAAACACTAGGTTGATTGTAAACAATCATGTAAAGGCCATTGTAAATGCTCCTCCTGTAAATACAGCCAACTACAGGACGTATTCTATCTTCACTAGTGAAATCATTAAAAACCTCAAAGCGATTGAAGCTTTGGGTGTTTCGGTCCATGGGTGGGACCCTTTG
>NW_007487345.1:0-287 GCF_000475195.1 Diaphorina citri
GATGCCTATTAAAATAATTATTTTGTTTTTGAATACCCGTGGTACTATGGGTAGACAGACCAATCCATCTACCACTGCTTAGCTCAGAATTGAAGGTATTCCTCTCAGAAATCTAGAAGTCACGATATGGAGTCAGCTAGTGGCGAAGGTGTTGGTGTTCTTACAGGTTCATTTTGATAATATTTCCACTAAATTTTGATTGGGTATTGAAATCTACCAAGATTATGACTGTGTTTAACGCTATTTGCTGTCTTCTAAAATAAGGATGTACAAAGACTGAAAGCAGA
>NW_007487346.1:0-287 GCF_000475195.1 Diaphorina citri
TTTTCTCTTTTAGCCTGAGGGCAGGCAGCTGTCTAGAACAATATTTTGCACAATTATCACTGGTACTACCTACTCTATTCTTCTGGAATTAAAGTTGAAAAAAAAAAAACCTCCCGAGTTTTTATGCAAATTTACGTTTTCATCCTCCTCCTCTTCTTGTACACTCTCTTCTCCTTCCCCTCTCTTTGTGACCGTATCCTCTTCTTCTGTCCCCTTTATTTGTGCCCCTATTCCCCCCTCTTTCCCTTCCTTTCTCCCCCTTTTTGTGTCTCTCCTTCACTCCTTCT
>NW_007487347.1:0-287 GCF_000475195.1 Diaphorina citri
TATTGTTTTCCCCCATTCCTTATTTCATTAGATATGGCTTCTTGGTTTATATCACTTCATGCTAAAATGTTGATGTTGTGTACATATCAAGATTGTAATAGGCCTGTAGAACTTGCTTTGATTGTCAACACCAGATGGTTCTAACCAAGTATTGTGTTTATTTTTCAGCAGACAACACATACAAGTAACATAATTTCCAATATTAACCAAGCAACAAACCAAAAATGGCAGCCAAAGCATTGCGTCTACCTCCAATGCCCAGTATCCGTGACATTATTAAACTCTAC
>NW_007487348.1:0-287 GCF_000475195.1 Diaphorina citri
TCACGAAAATGGTGGTGCAAATTTTGTCCAGAAAACCATAAAGCCAAAAAACCAAAAAAAAAAAACTGGTTTTTGGGGAATTTTTTCACATTTTCTCATACAAATGAGCTCTAATCTTGAAATTTGTCGCGACGACCTATGAACTCAAAGCGAGAAAGTTTTAGATAACACTTCAGTCGTTAATTTAAGACCGGTTTCAGCGTCATCTGTGTTAAGCTACGCCGAGCAAGGCCAATAAATGGATGGGTGACTTAAACCTTATATTGGGAATAAAGGAAGAACGGGCT
>NW_007487349.1:0-287 GCF_000475195.1 Diaphorina citri
TTCTTCCTCGCCTTTTCCCGTGTTCTGAAAGAATAACAAATAAAATTATTAATGGTCAAGTAAGTCACTGATTTGGGGATGATAAGTTTATTGTTGTGGAGTGACCTCTATTGTTACCTTTATCAATCTTCTTCTTCTTCTTCTTCTTCTTCTTCTTCTTCTTCTTCGCCTTTTCCCGTGTTTAGACGGGGCCAGCGTTTTTCGTCAGTCTCTCAATCAGCTCTAGCTCTGGTGATTGCTTTGGGCTGACATTTGGTTTTGCCTACAAGAATTTTACGAGTGAATGC
>NW_007487350.1:0-287 GCF_000475195.1 Diaphorina citri
GAGTGACAATCTGGAACAAAAATCCATCATTTTCTGGCACTGGATGAACGAAAAACCATTATTTTCTTAATCTCACTATAGTGAGAAAAAAATTGCCCTCTATTGGGAGTGTTTGTTATTCAGAGGTTTTCCCCAAAAGAAACTGATAAAAAGATTATCTTTCCCCAAAAAGCGTCCGTTATACGGAGGTGTTAAGAAAGGTTTCACTGTAGGTACATAATTAAAAATAACAAACTGAAATGAAATATAGAAAAAGCTCTTGTCTTGTGCCTCTCAATCGTAGAATA
>NW_007487351.1:0-287 GCF_000475195.1 Diaphorina citri
GTTCAAAAGATGTAAAAAAAAGGGTTTTTGAAAGTCTTTGATAGAATGTTGATGTGGAATTATTATCAGTACTCGTCTTAGGGGAAACGTGACCAATTTGGCTACCTTTATCATTTATTGATTGAACTTTTGTAGAGAGGTAATATTGATTTCTTGTAAAATCCTACACACTAGTAATTTTCGTGTGTGTTTTTAGTACATTTTGTATACCATTTTCTAAGACCCAGATTAATTTACAATCCATCGGCACAATAGGTACTTTGTTTTTGTTTGACAACATAACATCG
>NW_007487352.1:0-287 GCF_000475195.1 Diaphorina citri
ATACCATGATATCTTAAGGCTAAATAATTGAGAAATCACACTGATCGTTGGTCCTCATTTTTCCTGCTCTATGGCTTTGAAACATCACCCAAGTAAGCGCAACTGATCTATTAGACACCTTACAGGACTTCTGGGACACACTGTATACGAGAAAATCTAGACTAAGGTTAATACTGATTTGAAAATCATGGCCTAATCGTTTAAGAATCTTACCGAGCTGCTTAAACATGGGTTTAACTTAAGCATCATGGGTTTAACATTGTTCAATGATTTAAACCGAAACAGAA
>NW_007487353.1:0-287 GCF_000475195.1 Diaphorina citri
AATAGCGTGGACGAGCGCGTGAGAGACTATTTTAACGACACTGTTTTTGACCGCTTGAGATTGACAAATCCAAACTATCACGAGAAAGTGGATATCGTTACCGGTCATATTGATGCACAAAATTTTGATTTAACTCCACACGAAGAACACCTTCTGATATCACAAACGACCATAATCTTCCATATCGCAGCCACTGTCCGTTTTGACGAACACATCCGCACCGCCTACAATATCAACGTCAGAGGAACGGAAACGGCGCTAGCGTTGGCAAAACGTATGAAACACTT
>NW_007487354.1:0-287 GCF_000475195.1 Diaphorina citri
CACGTCAAGAAGCCCTTTTAAAATAGGTTTGTTTACAAATGTGGGTGGCAATGGTAGCTATGTTACCATATTCTTATTACCTACTTGTCATTATTTCGTCCATCACATCCATATTGGAAGAACATGGCCTAGCTTAGAGACTCTAGAGAAGTACATGAGTCACATATGTAAACAATTCTGCGTCCAAATAAAATGTACGCATTGTATATTTACTGGGTACGAAAGAAGAGCTAGAACTATTGGACCATTCCAAGACGCAATATTGGCACACCTTAATCTACGCACAG
>NW_007487356.1:0-287 GCF_000475195.1 Diaphorina citri
AAAAATATTTATAATATTTATTAATAAATATTTTCTCGTACTAGGACGTATTTCAAGCTCAATTTAATTAATTATTTTGGTATGTAGATAGTAGGTACGTACTCTTATAGGTAGGTACATAAATCAATTTCAATTTTGATTTGTAAATCGAGAACATAATAAAATCAAAAAAGAAAAACTTCTAAAGTCCGTCACAATAAATAAAGCTCCCCACAATCTACGGTCGACAAAAAAGGTTCGCGCTTTCTCCTCAAGCTTACACTGAACACGCGCCACTGATTACTAAC
>NW_007487357.1:0-287 GCF_000475195.1 Diaphorina citri
CGTCTTCTTTTTTTCTCCCTCCTCCTTCTTCTCCGTCTTCTTCCCCTTCTTTTTCATCCTCCTTTTCCTCCTCCTCCTTCTTCTTCTCCTTCTTCTTCTTTTTCTTTATCATCTCCTCCTATTTCTTCTTTTTCTACCTCTTCCTCTTCATTCTCCTCTTCTTCCTCCTCCTCCTTCTACTTCTTTTCCTTCAATTCTATTATTCTTGGAAATTTGGTGCATGAGTCATCTCCACTATTTCGTTGCATTGTACCTAAATGATCAAATAACTGCGGGTTAACTAACTG
>NW_007487358.1:0-287 GCF_000475195.1 Diaphorina citri
AATCGCCTAGATCCAAGAATTGAAGACAAATGTAACATTTGCAATGAGAGTCCACACGACATCATCCATCTCTTCAATAGTCCATCAAAGCCCACACAACTCACACCTCTGGATCTATGGTTTAAACCAATTGATGTGGCAGAATTCCTAGGACGACTACCAAAATTACAGAAGGGGTTTGATTTCGTTTGACTTGGGCAATTGCTACTACAACAACAACAACAACAAAAACATAAAACTACTCGAATGTATTATTCATCGTAGAAGAAAATTCACTTGACCGTCTT
>NW_007487359.1:0-287 GCF_000475195.1 Diaphorina citri
ATGACTATAACATAACGAAATTATTACCTACCTATTTAGCTACTTCATGGAATATGTTATAGGTAGGTACATAAATGTACTGTACATACACAATTATGTAGTACCCAAATAGGCACCAACAAAAGTATCAAAAATTGAAATTTGAGGAAACAATTTGAAGGGTTGGAAAAGTTAAACCATATAAACCATCAGCCTTGATTTCTACCTACATAGGTACCAACACCTACATTATCATGTAAGGATGTAAGTTACCTACACAAACTGGAAATGTCTAGTTGTGTACAAAA
>NW_007487360.1:0-287 GCF_000475195.1 Diaphorina citri
GTATTATCGATAACATCATCACTGCTGGACGAAGCTTTATGTTTGTTGAACTTGACCGCCTTCTCCTGCTTAGTGGAAGCCGAGTCCAGAGGTGGGGGGTCTGGAAATATAAAACGAAATAATAACGTATATTATTTTTATAAGTATCCAGATTTACTTCAATGATTAGTGCAATTGTCCTAAACTAAAATGGACGCGGCACACAAGGGATCAGGAAGAGACCGCCTTAACATAATAATACCTACTTCAATGATAGAGGTAAAAAGGCGGTGAAATGTTTCGTGTAA
>NW_007487361.1:0-287 GCF_000475195.1 Diaphorina citri
GAGAGAGAGAGAGAGAGAGAGAGAGGAGACACGGAGAGAGGAAAATAAAGAAAAGAAAGAAAGTGAGAAGGGAAGAGAAAGAGAAAGGGAGAGAGAAAGACTAGAAAGAGCGAGAGAGAGAGAGAGAGGAAAGATATAGAATAAAGATGGAAAAAATAAATAAAAGAGAAAGAGAGAGGAATCAGCTTTACCTACCTGAATTAAAAATGAAGTCCCCTGTATGAATTTAATTAATTTTATTGTCATGAACTCATGATTAAAATAAACAGTAAATAATCTTATGTTTA
>NW_007487362.1:0-287 GCF_000475195.1 Diaphorina citri
TGCTGTTCATTTGTTCTTACTTCAGTACCTAGGTACTTAATTAAGAGAATTCAAAGATAAACATTTATTGATGTACTTAAGTATCTTCTCAACTAATATTATCTATTTATCTTCCAAGTGTGAAACACCTAATGCTAATGCTGTGCTGTGCACTAAATACTCAAGGGTCTGAGGAATGTGTGTATTGTAGTAGGTATGTGATGCATACCTATGTATCACATTTTGTGCATGTGCACT
Organism: Diaphorina citri; assembly: GCF_000475195.1. NCBI lineage: Eukaryota > Metazoa > Arthropoda > Insecta > Hemiptera > Psyllidae > Diaphorina > Diaphorina citri. The sequence goes on from NW_007487362.1 coordinate 238, forward strand.
GTCTAGCCAGGAAAAAAATAAAATGCTGGAATGTTTACACATCTCATTAT
>NW_007487363.1:0-287 GCF_000475195.1 Diaphorina citri
AGCCGTTCCGAGAACGAACATTATCCCATCAGGATAAAATCCGCCCCGGGCGGGAATCGAACCCGCGGACTAGCGCTTGTTCCTTGTTGAAAGAACGAAGTGAGTTCTAAGATTTTTTAGCTAAATCCCCTTTTTAGGAATAAAGACGGATAGGATAATGCCAGCAGTTCTAAGAACGAACCTTAACCGTTTAGGATGAAATCCGCCCCAGGCAACCGCGAGCTAGTGTTTACAAGGTAGGCGCTCGCCCTCCAATCTAACATGGATTTTTTATTTATTTATTTTAT
>NW_007487364.1:0-287 GCF_000475195.1 Diaphorina citri
CCAAATTTCAGCTTTCTAGGTGTTGTGGTTCTCGAGATAGAGCGATCAGTGTGTGAACTGTGAAATGTGAATGAGTGAGAAATACACATAAGAAATACACAGGAAGCAGAGACTGCGGGAGACAAAACTTTTCCTCCCTCGCCTAATATTTGAGTTTCGTTTATGTTTTTAGTTTGATAACTACAAGTTCGGCCATGCCTTTTCCACAAGTTTTTAGCGATCAAAAATTGATCATATCTCAGGATCGGTTTAGATTTTCGCAAAATCCTTTCTTATTGCACACCTAG
>NW_007487365.1:0-287 GCF_000475195.1 Diaphorina citri
AAATAAAAACAATGGGTGTTACCTTTAACCGTGTTAGCCGTTCGAGATAAAATAGTATAGTAGGTAAGCAGTACCTACTCGCATCTTTTGAATTTGCGAGATGGGAAAGAGAACACTACTCATATCTTTTAAGCTATGAGGAGTGGGTTTTTTTGTTTGACTTGGGTTTAGCGGGTCTATTTTTAATTATTTTGTTCCACTCTTCAATGAATTGACCCAGATTGTTGAATTTGGGTTTGGAATGATTTTGATTTGAACGACTAGAGATTGAACAGCTTGGTGTAGGT
>NW_007487366.1:0-287 GCF_000475195.1 Diaphorina citri
TAATCGATTTACTCCCTAGAAAAAGAGTGAAAAACTTGCTACTATGAACTTAAATTGGACTGGCATATGCAAAAAAATAAAAAATCATAGATTTAAAATTTCGTTAATTTAAAAACCACGACAGTGAAAAAGAAAGCTCCTTTTTGTGTTTAACATAACCCTATAGGTAATAACCTAATAACACTGGTCATAGGTCAAATTGTGACAGCTTTTTTGTAGCATTTTTCCATTGACGTGACTTCTGAACAAACTTGGTTCAAATAAAATCCAATGATCGATTCATTCCC
>NW_007487367.1:0-287 GCF_000475195.1 Diaphorina citri
TCTCCCTTTATTCCCAATATAATGTTGAAGTCACCCCATCCATTTATTGGCCTTGCTCGGCGTAGCTTAACACAGGTGGCGCTAAAACCGGTCTTAAAATAACGACTGAAGTGTTATCTAAAACTTTCTCGCTTTGAGTTGATCAGAGCTCATTTGTGTAAGAAAATGTGAGAAAAAAAATCCCTCAAAAACCAGTTTTTTTGGTTTTTTGGACAAAATTTGCGCCACCACTTTCGTGTTCCTGGTAAAAAGACCTTTAATTTGATATATAGGTCGACCAGGTTTGG
>NW_007487368.1:0-287 GCF_000475195.1 Diaphorina citri
CTGCTTTACCCAAGGATAGGTACTAAATTACAAATAATCCGTTTTTGAATCCGTGTTACTAAAAATCACATGCTAAAAAAAAATACCTACTTGACTCGCGGGTTTTTGTGTTTTTCGTACATAACTACCTATCTTTTTAAACTTTTTTTTTGTAATTTTTTCTGTTTATTAGTCAGTTCCCGTATTTTCCATTGATTTGGAATTTTGGAAAAAAAAAACCGGAACAAAGGTGTGTTCCGGCGGAACATTTGATTTTTGACAAAAATACGGATTGTTCCGGGAAATAA
>NW_007487369.1:0-287 GCF_000475195.1 Diaphorina citri
CCTCTTTTTCGTGTCTGTTGAAAAGGCCAAAGCCCTCCCTCTTGTCCATTTCCATGTTGAAAATATTTCATCATTTCACATCCACTTCAATAAATTATTATCAGGGAACTTCCAGCAGTATTGTATAGGTTTTGTAGATAGTATAGGTACACAGGTATATGTAAACAGTTTGTACATATTGTAGGTACATAGGTATACATATAGGCATTTATACAGTACATACATACAGTAGGTCTGGTAGGTAGGTAATGGTATACATATTTATTAGAACACTTAATTTCATTCGA
>NW_007487370.1:0-287 GCF_000475195.1 Diaphorina citri
GAAGCTAGGAGGGTGGTAAAAACTGACCTTTCTACTGATATCAGTGTTTTGTTTTCGGAGATATTGTTTTGCGAATATGTATCAATTTTCAGAATTTTTCTAGAAAGCTTCGAGTGTGTTTGTTTACAAGCACATACATATGGACGAATTTCCAACAAACGAAAAATATGTAGCTGCATATTTGTTCGTTGGAAAGTTGTCCGTTTTTTAGTAGAATTCGGAAACTTTATGTAAATGTACATCACAACAATAAATTGACCGATGTCGATTAACATCGACTGGAGTTC
>NW_007487371.1:0-287 GCF_000475195.1 Diaphorina citri
CCACGAGTGCTTATCAATTGTACAGCATTAAAAAAGATTTCATATAATAAACCTAAGTAGGTATGATGTATGTAAGTAGGTATATGTAGTCAAATTAGGTACCAAATAACTACACGTGAATCCACTTTTTTGGCAGTCATAGATGGTAGATATTTTCCTTAAAACTCAGAGCCTACATATAGTTATGTGTACGTAAACTTCTTTTTGCTGTACTCGGGTCAACAGTCTGCGAATGCTGATTTCATAAAACCTACCACTGAATCGTACATGTCTAGCCATGTGTAATG
>NW_007487372.1:0-287 GCF_000475195.1 Diaphorina citri
TGAACGACATATTATTTTGAAAAGAGGACTCAAGACGGTAATTTAAAGGAATAAAAATATTGGTATCCATACACCGTACGCATGTTTACTTCTACCTTTACCTAACGTTTTTATTAATACTCCAAGGATCTCTTAGAATACAGAAGGTACTCGTATGGTAGGTATTACATACATCTACATACTAAAAAGGGGAATAAGGTATGTACGTTTATGGGTATTATTTTTGTAGGAGGGTAGACATAAGTAGCTAAGGACTACTATAGTATAAGATAGGTAAATATTACGTA
>NW_007487373.1:0-287 GCF_000475195.1 Diaphorina citri
CGGTTACCAACCAAGTGCAACGTTGCTTCAGTGATCCATTGGAAACTGGTACAAACAAGGTGCTATAGCCACTAGCTATTGCCACTATTGGGCATTTTAACATACCTATAAAGATTCTGTGTTACAATCCCAACAATTAAAGAGTTAGTTCGCAAGCAATCGGAAAAAATTAGTGGAGACACAAAAAAAACCTCTGGAAATTGATTTTATTTTCCAAAATTAGTGGAGATGCCAAAACTCCTCTGAAACATATTTCTTTCCTAAATTAGTGGAGATGCCAAAACTCC
>NW_007487374.1:0-287 GCF_000475195.1 Diaphorina citri
CAGTATTCCTGAACCAGTTTCGTGGGTAGAGCGTTTATTTTGTAAGCACTACTCCCCGCTCAGCGCGGCGGATTGTATCCTGAACGGATAAGGTTCCTTCTCGGAACGGCTGGCTTTCTCCTATCCTGTCTTCTCTCCCTCTTCGTTTTCGGGACCATAGGGCCTTATCAGTGACCGTTCCGTCTATCAAACTTCTTTAAAAAATTCTAGTAATCTAGTATACCACTACATGTTCAGTCTACCTACACACAGGTACCTACATATACAAGTAAGTAAGAAAGTAAGTA
>NW_007487375.1:0-287 GCF_000475195.1 Diaphorina citri
GAACATTATCCTTGACTAAACTCACACGATGCGACGGAGGAGGAAGCAAAGAAGGTGAGAAGGAGGTGGAAAAGACGACAGAAAAGAGAATCAGGAAGCAAAGGAGAAGAAATAGGAAGCAGAGAAAGAGATTGAAGAGGAGAAGGAAGAGAAAAAGACGAGGAATACGAACCAGGGGAAAAATTAGAATGACGGACAGGAAAAGAAAGAGGAGGACAAAAATAGAGGAACAAAAAACCAATATAGTGGGATAAGAAGGAGAAGAAGAGGTAAAGACAAAAAAGACA
>NW_007487376.1:0-287 GCF_000475195.1 Diaphorina citri
ATAAAGGAATAGTTTTCGTAACTTAATTAGTCGAGATAATGAAATGTAGAAAGTGAACCTCGCTTGCCAGGTTCTAGTATGTTTGACTAGATAAAGCTCCCATGTTATAAAACTTGTAAACATAATGATGCAAGGAATGACAAAGTTGTAACTTTACCATCAAAGATCTACTATCATAAAGGAGAACATAAATTACATTACAGTAGCTGAGGCCGGTTAACTACCTGCCATCTATGTCGATTTTTGCATGGCAACAATCAACGTGACGAAACGGTGTCAAAGTGATA
>NW_007487377.1:0-287 GCF_000475195.1 Diaphorina citri
TGTCCTTTCAAATTTTTGATTGATTTTTTGGAGGTCTTTTAAAAATTCTGCTTTGAATTTCTTTGAACATATAGTAGGTATTTTGAAATATGTATTTGGAAGAAAAAAATCGGCTTTGAAACACCCTGGTCTAAATTCATTGGAGGCATCACCTCAGAATTTTCCTTGATTTTAGGGGGGATTTTTTCAGAGTAACTATGTACTCTCTATGGAAGTTCATTGTTATCCTATTTTTTTATTACTATGTAGGTACTTACTGTTATTATGTCCCGAAATCGAAGAGAGAA
>NW_007487378.1:0-287 GCF_000475195.1 Diaphorina citri
TCGGAGTTATTTACACGAAGCTCCCATTCATATTTAATGAAGAAACAAAAAACTTTTCATTTAAATTTCGTTGAAAACGAGCTGAAAATTTACCCCTTACCGTAGAGAGACTTGGATGGTAATGAATTTCAGATATTTTCTGGTATGGATGCAGGAGATGCTAGGTGTTACACCTTCAAAATAAATCGTTTTGGTGGTAACCAAAAGTGATTCGTCTCGCTGGAGGACGTAAAACTGAGACAAAACCAGCCCTGTCAAGCCACAGACAATAACACTGGCTCTTTTGA
>NW_007487379.1:0-287 GCF_000475195.1 Diaphorina citri
TGGTTTAAAGTTAGAGGTATGCTACTTCATTTTTACTTTCTATTACAATAAGTAGGTATAGCGAATCTATACTTTGTAAGAGAAAGTATTGCAATTGGTCCAAATTTTCAAATGGGTGAAAATATGCGTTTTAGGGTCCCCTGATTCTAAAAAAGTGGTTTTTAGCCCATGGTCTGTAAGTACGGTTTAAATGGGAAAAGGTGGTATACAAAATATCTCAAGAACGGTTGGTCGTAAAGCGATGAAATTTGATATGATATACCGGTATGGTCCAAGGATGCGACTGT
>NW_007487380.1:0-287 GCF_000475195.1 Diaphorina citri
GATAGTGTCCACAGGGAGATACCGAAGTATCCAGTGGCCAGTGCAGGACAAAAAGTACAATGATATACGTAGAGGTGTAGGTAAAACCCAGAATATGATGTCTTCATGTGAGGTCCTAAATCGGAGATACCTACTGCAAAATTTAGAGAGCACGGTAGGAAGATGATTTCACGTCTATATTTCAAATATTTTCAAAGCATGAAAATAAAACACCTACCTACGTACCTACATGGAGAAGATATTGATGTAAATCACAAATGAAAGATTATTATTTTAATGAATTAAAG
>NW_007487381.1:0-287 GCF_000475195.1 Diaphorina citri
TAATAATAATAATAATAATAAAAACATTAGGTAAACCACTCACAATAAAAAGAGATCAATCTAGGTAGGTAATGTTAGTAATGTACCTACTTGTCATTTTTCTCCGTATTTACTACTTGCGTACTGCAGTACTCGTTGCGTACTAAATTTACAAGTAGACAATAGGTACTACTTGCGTACTAAAGATGTACTAAATTTGGTCCAACAGAAAAAAAAATCCCTTATTTTATCCCTCAAAAGAATTGTAGAACGCGAAAAGAACTTTCACAAATGATCAACTTTTTGTG
>NW_007487382.1:0-287 GCF_000475195.1 Diaphorina citri
GGACGATCGGAGATTTCCCCTCTCTCTTCTCTCTACAGGTACCTTATACTATTGGTCAGTGTCTAATGCTACCAGCTACAGGCGAACGGACCTTTCAATCTCACTCGAGCTGAATTCTAATTGGAGCACAGAACGAGATTAAATATAGAAACACACGAGACGTGAGCTCACGTGAAGTGATAGTAGTGTGTTCCTACTCACGTGACGTAATAGTAGTGTGTTCCTACTCACGTGACGTGATAGTAGTCTACCTTGAAAATTAACTCGCTTTTTGAGCCGCCCGAATT
>NW_007487383.1:0-287 GCF_000475195.1 Diaphorina citri
CGGGCGGGAATCGAACCCGCGGCCTAGCGCTTACAAGGCAGACGCACTACCAACTAAGCTAACTAGGCTGGCTGATCTTAACTTTTAACAATAGTCCGTCCCTTAAACCTTTTTATTACTATTGTAATAATAAAGGAAGGACGGACTAATGAAATTGGTCTTACAAGAGAGGTAATATTATCTTCTATCTTCACATCTAATTAGTTTTCTTCTAGCTTAACACATTTCGTACAATGTTTGGAGCAAGGTCGGGGTACCCCCCCCCCCCAAAAAAAAAAAAAAAAAAA
>NW_007487384.1:0-287 GCF_000475195.1 Diaphorina citri
ATACCACGTCCTGTGAATGGGAGAAGTTGGAAATTGACTTGAAAAACGGATTTGTTTCATAATTTGTACCAGTTTCCCTAAAATATGCTTTAAATAATACTTATGTTTAATTAATGAACTCCGCATCCGTGGCACAAGCTCCGGCTTTTACGGGTGGGTATACCATTTGTTGACTAGGTATTTATTTGAGAGAATTTTACTGAAAAACCAATAAATGGAAACTTCAGAAATAAAGTAGCCAGCCTAGTTTGCTTTAAGGGTAGCGCGTACGCCTTGTAAGCGCCTGG
>NW_007487385.1:0-287 GCF_000475195.1 Diaphorina citri
CCACAGAGCAGCTAGACTTGCTGTCACATATTGTACCCAACTCCGCCAGACCGTTGACCAAACTATCACAGCGAATAGATTGAGTGACCGTGTCCACATGACATAACTTCTCTCTGTGAAAAAGGTGGTGAATTTTGATTGTTAACATTTGAATGAAGCAGCATTTGTAACCCTAAAAGTAGAAACACACTACCATCACGACACGTGATGTGACGTGTGGCTGTCCTCAACGAGATTACCTACAATATTATGGGAAAACTTTGACCTACATCTTTCTGACTCTCCAT
>NW_007487386.1:0-287 GCF_000475195.1 Diaphorina citri
TTTAAGATGGGTACCTACAAAAAAAAAAAAAAAAAGTAATTCCGGGTTAATAATAGGTAATCAAAATATAATGATGTTATCAAGTGTTATGATCATTTAATTCTTCAGCTTAAACTCGTCTATGGTATGTTAACAAAAAATAATATTATTGTAGGTACCATAGAGTTTAAGCTAGAGCTAGAGAATCAATTAATCCCGCTACACCAAATATTTCCCTCAGAACAGGGAGAATGAGACCCGATCTGGCAATGCTGCAAAAGGTTGTTAAGTTTAAATTTAAACTTATA
>NW_007487387.1:0-287 GCF_000475195.1 Diaphorina citri
TTTAGTAAAATCAAAGGAGTCCCACCTTTGAAGTACATAAAACCAAAGGAGTCTTATCTACTAACAACCCCACACCCCGTACTTATTGTTTCCCTATTGCTTCGGATGTTGTACTTCCATGTCATACTCGCAGCATGCTCTGTACACTCTCATTGTTTTACAGATCAGTGCTAGTGCTAGTACCCTCAGCCCATAGAAAAAAAATCAATGTCCTCTTCCGCACTCCTAAAATCACACTAGATGTCAATCATGTCAAAAGGGTCGATATGAACCTTTTGTTCTTCTGT
>NW_007487388.1:0-287 GCF_000475195.1 Diaphorina citri
TTCGGATTACAGTTCTCGAGAATTTGACCGTTCCTAATAACTTCTGAGTAAGTTCACATTTTGTGTTTTTTTGCCCACTTGAAATTCAATACTTTTGCGAAATTTTCGAAGTTTATGTTTGTTTTATTTTTTGCTTTGTATTCGATCTCTTGGGTGTATTATTTCATACATAGTTTTTCCTTGTTCTTCTGGAAATATTGAAAACATAATAATATATGATGCATCTAATATTTTGGACTGGTGAGTGCTCATCAGCTAACAATAACCATATGACCTAATCGTTAATC
>NW_007487389.1:0-287 GCF_000475195.1 Diaphorina citri
TCTCTCTCTCTTTCCCTCTCTCTCTCTCTCTCTCTCTCTCTCTCTCATTTCTGCTGTAGGTATTTCTTACTTCTCTCTCTCTTTCTTTTTCTCTTGTTTTCGTCCTTCTAGTTTATCTTTTTCTCTTCCTTTCTTTCTTAATCTCCCTCTCTCTTTCTTCCTCTCAATCTTTTCCTCTTCTTCTCTCTCCACCATTTAATATCTTCTTAGACACATACTCTCTCATTTACATAATACTACACTATCATAAAAGAAAACATTAGACATTCTCTCTCTTCCTCTCTCCC
>NW_007487390.1:0-287 GCF_000475195.1 Diaphorina citri
TTTATATATATATATTATTTTTGTTATGTTTTTATATTATTTTATTAGTAGGTATTATTATTGTCTAGTTTTTATAATTAATGAGATGACCATTGTAAACACCTGTCAGGGTATACTTAACTACAAATAAAATAAATATTCTATTCTATTCTATGTCCTGAAGATACAAAGATATGTAGGTACCCACATAGGTACTTAAATGTCAAATTGCAATTTTTTAATCTGTATCTATGTACATGTACCTACCTAACCATGTTTTTTTTTTTTTTTTTTTTTTTTTTTTTCTT
>NW_007487391.1:0-287 GCF_000475195.1 Diaphorina citri
CGAAGGTTCAATGTTGGCTTCCCAAATGCAAAGGGTTCCATCCCTGAGAAATAATTTTAGACATAAGTAGGTAGGTAGATAATATGTAATTTTGAGGATTGTAAGACGAAAATGTAAGAAGGAATAACTCACTGAAAATTTTCTTAGGTAGAAACTTCCAGTTTAACATATCTCTCTCTCTCTTTTCTTTATGTCTGTGTCTCTCTGTCTGTCTGACTTGCTCTCTCTCCCTCCCTCCTCATTTGTCTAAGGAATAAATTAATCATCCACTTGTTTAGACTGTCTAT
>NW_007487392.1:0-287 GCF_000475195.1 Diaphorina citri
TCAAGGCATTTGATTGGTCAATTTTGACTTGAGACTGATCTAAGAACGATCATTCTTGTTCATAAATACGAGTGTTAACAGACCGCAGTCTGCCAGACAGTGGGAACGTATACTTACCTATGACAGAAAAAGTTTAAAAACCTAGGTCTGTCAGACCGACTGACCCTGTGGCCAGACCGTCTTAGCGTATGTGGCAGGAAAAGCTTGAGACTCAGGTCGGTCAGACGGGCTGACAAATCAGACGGTCTCAAGCTTTTTCCGCCACACACGTTATTAAGACGGTCTCA
>NW_007487393.1:0-287 GCF_000475195.1 Diaphorina citri
CACTGTTAAGATAACCAGGGTCGAAGTATGAGGATGTTATAAATTCGACTGCTCAAGGAATAGGTACCTCCGTAAGTCCGTAGAGATGTGTGACTTATGATTATGAGATTCTAGACAGGTACACTATACACAGCTAATACCTACTTATGAGAGGTACCTACTTACCGTTTTGTAAGATAATGAGTGTATTGAGGGGATTGGTGAACTATGGTTATGGTGATGATACCTACGGCTTACCTGAGTTGTTCCGAAAAAGGTAAATTGGGGGTCTTCGCTGACAGCTTATT
>NW_007487394.1:0-287 GCF_000475195.1 Diaphorina citri
AAATCAATAGAAAACAATTCATCACCTAAACTTTTACGTGATAAAAGCTAAGCAACTGAGAACCTGTTCACCAAATTTTATCCCTGTATCACTCGTTGTTTTCAATGTCTAATGTATCAAAACCTATCTATGAAGTATCGATTCTATGCCCTTCTTAATCAAATCATTGTATCTCATTTTTGGTCGAATTCCTTCTCGTTGTAATTATATTGGCAGCCTGGCTCTAACGATCCTTTCATGTACCCAAACCATAAACAAAAGTGGACTGCATCAAGCAGAAAAGAACC
>NW_007487395.1:0-287 GCF_000475195.1 Diaphorina citri
GCCTTTGAGTTCTAACTGAAACGCGTACTCCTTGACAATCTTCTTATAGCTGAAAAACAGAAAAATAGAATATGTTGTTGTTGTTGTTGTAGCAGTGACAGCGGATCAGTTGAGGGGAGCTAAGAGGTAAACCGGACTAACCCACATTTTTGATTTTTGGGTTTTTTCAGTTTTTTGGACTAACCCACAGCCCGAAACGCCCTCTATCTGCAGTGCCCTAAATCACCAAAGTATGGAAAAGTATCTTACAAGTGTAATAGCCAATGGAAAAGCAGAATTTTGAATTT
>NW_007487396.1:0-287 GCF_000475195.1 Diaphorina citri
ACACAAAATAGAGTATGAAGGGAAGAGAGGGAAAGGGAGGGACACAGAGAGGGGAAAAATAAGGAAAGAGGAGAGAGGATATATAGAGAGTGAAAGAGAAAATACAAAGCAAACAGGTAGGAGAGACGTAGAAAGAAGAAGGAGAAGCAAAAGAGGAAAGAAAAAGATGAGAGAAGAGGGAGAATGGAAGAAAAGAAGGAGAGGAAATAGACGGAAAATGGGAGGGAGAGAGACGCACAGAAACGAGGAACAAAAGGGAAAAAGAAGAAGGAGAGGTGGAAGAGAAT
>NW_007487397.1:0-287 GCF_000475195.1 Diaphorina citri
AGGAGGTACCACGATAGTTATCAGGTCCAGAGCTTCCAATGCAATGTCACTGATTGGAATTCCACGCATGTACTGAAACCAGGATAGAATATATTAGTAGTCTGTATTACTCAATTATAACTTTATTTGGGGTGAGGGGGGGATTACCTACATTTTAAAACTAAAACTACAGGTGGGCCCTATCTTCCTATGGAATAGTTCAGATCCTCTTTCTTATGCCTTTCGATCTCATTAAGATGTACGTATTATGGAGAACTGGGTTTGTATTTGCAGGAAGTTTTTTACGT
>NW_007487398.1:0-287 GCF_000475195.1 Diaphorina citri
TTTTTTTCTAAGTAAATTATTTAGATCAATCCGTTTTCCTTTTCGCACAGTTATCAAGTTTTTTACTTTCTATTATTGCTCTCCTGATTTTGGTCGCTTAGTTTTTCATTAAATAGATGCGTAAACTTGTCATCTAGTAAGCTTGTAACTATAAAATGCATTACATATCTAGAATTTTAAATTCCATGGGAAGTGAAAACAACAGTCGCCCATCTGAAAATGTCCCTAACTCTAGCCCTGGACACCAAGACATCCTGGAACCTGGACACTAGGGAGATAACAGAAAA
>NW_007487399.1:0-287 GCF_000475195.1 Diaphorina citri
GGTTATTCTAACTCTACGAGTACATAACTCATTCTACAATCCAACAATTCCAGGACACAAAACAAGGAATTTTAGGGGCGAACACAAGGAACTAAAGTACTAAATTGATTGTGAACTATTGTCATATTGTACTTACGTGTCTTGGTAAATTTTGTCAACGTCTTCATGTAGTTGGGTTGATGTTTGTTTCTCAAACAACATCACCGTGGGACCCCATCAATCCTAGATGGTTTGACGAGCACGATTGACTACTAGTGGCATACTAGTGATTTATCAAACAGTTCAAT
>NW_007487400.1:0-287 GCF_000475195.1 Diaphorina citri
CATCTTAGAATCCATACATGATTGTGTCCATTCGTCAAGCCATCCCGAGTTCGCTGTAGAACCTAGCATTGATAGGAGACATCTGGTTTCATTTTGTCCACTTTCCAATCCGCCCCTGATAGCAAAGTGGTGATAGGCATTGATTAATGTGTCAGTCAAGAACACGGGCCTCCCCTGGGGGAAGTGTTGTAGTGGGTGATGGTTCATGAGTTATGATGCACCAATCAAAACCATCGAACCCTTTGTGTGATTGTCACGACATTTCTTTTCCCACCGTGACGAGAAAA
>NW_007487401.1:0-287 GCF_000475195.1 Diaphorina citri
CACAACTACAAGACCCACACCTATGAAAATTGTTGGAAGACCCTAGAAAATAAATAAATCATGTACAGCTAAAATAAATTGTATGCTGTAATTGTATTTTCTCAAACACTTTAATCTAGGTACTGATTGATTTCCAAGTGATAAGGTAAGTAGGATCAGTAGGTGATGAATTAGGTTGCAACAAAATATTATTTCTGTTTCTTATTCAAAAGGAAATTGAAACAATTTTTTTTTTTTTTTTTCTTGGAATAATTATTGAACCAACACAAATTTGATCATAAATTATA
>NW_007487402.1:0-287 GCF_000475195.1 Diaphorina citri
CCGACCCAAAGTTGTGACTTGTCGAAAAACATTGAGAATTTATTTCCATATGCATTTGCATTGATTTGAAATTTTGAATAGTACCTAATACAGTAATACACTCTACTCTCTATGTGGGTACTTGTAAATACTACATTTAACTCTAGCGGCCTACCTAGCACATGAAGTTATTTTGCTATAGAAATTTAGCTACCTAATACCTATTTAGACGACCCACGTGGGATTATGAATTTAGATAGCCACAACCTGTTGAAATTATGAGACTTCTACTTGTTTAAAACTTATAA
>NW_007487403.1:0-287 GCF_000475195.1 Diaphorina citri
CGTTCTGTTGGAGTAGCGCCGCTGGCTTCTATTTAGCTACGGTTATCTATATAGCCAGCAGTTTTTCAAAGGGTTCTCCCTGCTTTTAAAGAATAAGCACAAATCCTCACGACGGGTTACTGCGGTTCAGGACGAGCCAGCCAATTAAACATGGCTAGAGACCATCACCCCGGTGTATAGCAGATACAAAAAGATATCTTCTCTTTAATCTGCCATCACCATTCGGCGAAAGCTAAAGCCGCTACTACAACAACAAGAGAGGAGGAAGGAGAAGGGGAAGAGAGGAG
>NW_007487404.1:0-287 GCF_000475195.1 Diaphorina citri
GTTTATACATGAACATTTCACATATCCATAATGTTTCGTGTGGCAGACAGGACATACAGTAATTCCTGGAAATTCCGCTAGGAGTGCTGCCTGTCGTTCAGTACTGCTAGGAATTTCTGGGGTACATTTGGTTCAATTTTCCTGGAGAATATCTTATCTTTTTTAATACTTACTTACTTGCTTACTTACTTATCCGTGTGCAAATGAATTCAGCATGTGAACCTCCAGAAATGAGATATGGTCTTATTGTGTTGTTATCTAATGCTTGAGATTGGCTATTATGTATT
>NW_007487405.1:0-287 GCF_000475195.1 Diaphorina citri
TTTTTAGAAAGATTCAAGCACAAGAATTTGTAGAAGGAGGAGAAGAAGAAGAAGGAGGAGAAGAACAAGAAAGAGGAGAAGAACAAGAAAGAGAAAAGGAAGAAGGAGAAGAAGAAGGAGGAGAAGAATAAGAAAGAGAAAAGGAAGAAGGAGAAGAAGAAGGAGAAGAGGAAGAAGGAGGAGGAGGAGAAGGAGGAGGAGGAGAACAAGAAGAAGAAGGAGGAGAGTAAGAAGGAGGAGAAGAACCTATACTTAGGTATAGGCTTGCCAAATATCCAAAATGTCGA
>NW_007487406.1:0-287 GCF_000475195.1 Diaphorina citri
ACTTAAAATAAAACCCTAAAAAAAAAAAAAAAAAAAATGTCAACACAGCAACTACATGGGAAATGATGTTTAACTGGTTTTACAGTAAGTCGCTTAATTATTTATGTAGGCTTGGTTTTCGTATTTGTGCTTTCACAGAAGATCCAAGTCCTTATCAACCTGAGACTGTAGACACAACAGAAGCATCGGAGTAATACTTTGAGATAGGCATTTGGCTGGAAGAGCTCATGTGAGAACCCTGCCACTTAAAATAAAGCCCTAAAAAAAAAAAAAAAAAAAAAAAAAAA
>NW_007487407.1:0-287 GCF_000475195.1 Diaphorina citri
CCCCGGGCGGGAATCGAACCCACGGCCTAGCGCTTACAAGGCAGACGCACTACCAACTAAGCTAACTAGGCTGGCCAAGTCCAACTTTGGTTACACCAAAGAAATAGGGTGCATACTGGACTCCGCACACAGGAATTTCGTCAGAAAAGAATCCCATTTCAATGTAATGTAATACACCAAAGGAAAAAGGCCTTCCTTGGCTACACTCAATAAGGATGCTATCTACCAGCTTCATTGATGACCTCTGTGCCCGAGTGGTTGGGTTCGAAGCCTGACCGGGACGGAAC
>NW_007487408.1:0-287 GCF_000475195.1 Diaphorina citri
TTCTTCTTCTTCTTTTCTTCTTCTTCTCCTTCTTCTTCTGCTTTTTCTCCTTTTCACTTTTTTCTTTTTCTCCTCCTTCATCTTCTTCTTCTTTTTCTTCTTCTTCTTCTTCTTCTTCTTCTTCTTCTTCTTCTTCTTCTTCTTCTCCTCCTCCTATCTGGTTTTTCTTCTTTTACTAGATTAGGTATTTCTGATATTCTTCACTGTCTTTGCTTGGAAATTCCACGAACACTTCTTTTGAGAGGTGCTTCGGAAAGGCACACATTGTTTTTTTTTTTTTTTTTTTT
>NW_007487409.1:0-287 GCF_000475195.1 Diaphorina citri
GCTCGCTGATCTCAAGATAATCTCACTTGATTATATTCTCTGTGAGAGTTTGCTGTGTTATTTGGTATTGTACAATGTCGATAAATCATCGATAGAGTAGGTGTTAGCGTTGGGAGTCACACAGAGAGAGGGCAGAATGACGGGGAAAACAGCTGACAAATCTGATGGCCATTATTTCACGTTTAAATCTGGAGTAGGTAGTAGGCTAGTAGGTAAGTATTGGATGGATTAGAGGAGGTAGAATATTGGATCAACATGAAATGAAAGTGGTTTTTTTTAAGACTTTA
>NW_007487410.1:0-287 GCF_000475195.1 Diaphorina citri
GTTAACTCTGTTTAAGATTAGGCATTTGGTGTGTATAGGTAGTTGTACATATTACCTATACGCGTCTTCAGATAACTTTAATCTGTCCACGCTGGACATTTGGTAAGTTGTTGATCCCTGGGTTGGCCTACTGCATTTCAATCACTTTGATCAACAAAACATCACCCTACTTTAAAATGCTTTGTGTCTGAATATTTAGACAGCTATGTTTCTTCTTGACGCTTTGTTGACAATTTTAGATTGTGGAATTTGGATCCAATCATCAGAGTGTCACCAAAATCAAACAA
>NW_007487411.1:0-287 GCF_000475195.1 Diaphorina citri
CCGATTGCAATACTTTCATTACTAGTATAGCTCCGCTATACTGTAGTAATAGAAAGTAAAAATTAGAAAAATAAATGTTGGCAGGTGGGCCAATAAATGGTACTTTTTTTAGGTGGGCGAATAAATGGTACACTTACCCTATTTAAATTAGGTATATAAAAATTAATATAAAAGATCGTATTTTGATAAATTGAGCCTTTAGAATACCAAGGTATTGAAACAATATTTTGCCTTATCCTACATCACTATAGTCACCTGTATAATAAATAATTAATTTCACCCTGCTG
>NW_007487412.1:0-287 GCF_000475195.1 Diaphorina citri
TTCAAAACTTCTTGATTGGAAGGGTGCTCATCTTGTCCAAATTCTTCTTTGTCTGTTTCATTGTTTTTATAAGGTTCATCATATTTTTCCTCAATAACCTTGGAAGATGAAAATTCATCATTGACCCCATCCTGATGATCAAAATTTACGAGATGTTCATTTAAAACTTCATGTTCATTTAAAACTTCATGAACTTCAAAAGCATGTCCATCTTGGTCACCATTAGTAACAGGCATGATTTCTTTTTTGTCTGTTTTATTGTTTTCACGAATTTCATTTCGATTTTC
>NW_007487413.1:0-287 GCF_000475195.1 Diaphorina citri
AGACGGGAAGGGGTGTGAAAGATTGGAAGAAGCATGGAAGGGAAAGCAGAGATTTAAAGTAATGGAGAACTGGAGGAATGGAAGGAAATCATGCAAAGGATGCACGAAGAAGAGTTGGAAGACAAGAATGGAGGGTGAAAAGAAGTGAGGTGGAAAGGTGTAAATAGGAAGACGGATAGGAAAGGAGAGATGGCTTGGAGGGAGACGATGAAGGCTTTTTTGCTGAAAAGTTTTTTTCTCCGGCTAAAGTTTTGTGTCGGTATGCACTTGAGTGCAATTAGTGGTGA
>NW_007487414.1:0-287 GCF_000475195.1 Diaphorina citri
TTTTTTTTTATCAGCATTATTTATTCGGTTTACCTGATTTGATGAGAAAAAAAGAGTTCTCATTGCTTATTGTTATAACAAGAGTATAAGGTTCAGCAGCCATTTTGTTATTCTCTCATAGTTCATAGTTACAGATTTATTATGACCTGCCTATCACGACTTAGCCTTTCTCTTTAACTAATCTATTGGTAACAACCGAGAGTTTGCTTTGATATAGTGATACATATTACTCAGACAGCAATATTGAGATGATTCCCAGTGCCGAATCTACAGGAACGTGTTTTAAT
>NW_007487415.1:0-287 GCF_000475195.1 Diaphorina citri
GTGCATATCCTGCGCCCGTAGGGAGCCCCAGGAATTTAGGAGCCCTCGAGGGAGATTCAGGGGCTTTGGAGAGAGATTTAGGGGCCCTGGAGAGATATTTAGGGCCCCCCAAATATAGGTCGAAGTAAATACGCCACTGAAACTGACCCTGTAATCAATATCCAATATCAATAGATTATTGTATCATCAATAAATAATTGATAGATAAAATAGTTAACAATAATCTCAATGTTAGAGCTCTCCGTCCATATCTATTCAGTTCTCGTTACCTCAGTAGTTACGCCATG
>NW_007487416.1:0-287 GCF_000475195.1 Diaphorina citri
TATTATTATTATTATTATTATTATTAAGAATCTATAACTTTGTTTAAACTTACACCAATGCCCATACACTCGCGCTTAGACTGCTTGACAGACCGAAGTCAGACTGAGTCTGTCACACAGTCGGAAGGTGAGTGAGACGTAGGTCTGGCAGACCGCCCGAGAAACCACACTCTGACGCTTTTTCCACCACACACGTGCAGACGGTCTGACAGGTGAGTGGCGATCATAAGAGAGAACGGTTATTCAAGAATTCAAGAGGTAACGTGGCCGCTTGCCATGCAGAAAGT
>NW_007487417.1:0-287 GCF_000475195.1 Diaphorina citri
ATGGAATTCAATTGTAAAAGAGAAATTTGTTAGAAATCTTTGTTTTGGAGGAAAAAAAATCATTTTTTAAAATAATTTAAGCATCTTGTTATTCCTCATTGCCATTATTGATCTTTAAACGAATTTGTTGTTCGAACTTTGGAGTTGTTGTTGTTGTTCTTGTTCATGTCTTTAAAGAGCTCCCCGAATATTATGACGGTATCCACCGAATAATAGACAGATTTCGCAACGCATTTTTTTTGGGGATCGTGACGATGCTCGACGAGTTTTGGTTTCTGCGCATGACA
>NW_007487418.1:0-287 GCF_000475195.1 Diaphorina citri
AAAAAAAAAAAAAAGAAGAAGGCTAAAGTTCAGCAACGTCGAGCGTAGGGTCTATACGAAGTTTATTTATTAAAATTTATTATGCATGGATTGGTCTACTTATCTCTTGTTCTGTGGTATATTCCATGCAGTACTCACAATAAATGACCCATATATTTGGATCTAACTGTTCTAAGGCATGTACAATAGAGAAATAACACAATATGACCCAAGAAGACTGACATACCTCTGACGATTTGTCACAGCGTGTGACCTTCTGATGAACAATTATTTCCTGGCCTTTTATG
>NW_007487419.1:0-287 GCF_000475195.1 Diaphorina citri
GTTGAGTGGGGGGGTGATTTAAGAAAAAAAAAAAAAAAAAAAAAAAAAAAAAATCGAGAAAAAATATTTGCACCAAAAACTGAGAAAATAAAAGGATGAACCAAATGAGGGGGAAATATTATTGTCAGGGGAAAAAAGGAAAATAAAAAAAGATATATTGCAAAATGAAAACCATACAAAAAGTTCATTGACGGGGGAAAAAATCCCATGAATTAATAGTTTAAAAAAGGGATTAAAGGAAATGGGATTTAACAAAAAAAAAAAAAAAAAAAAAAAAAAAAAAAAAA
>NW_007487420.1:0-287 GCF_000475195.1 Diaphorina citri
CTATAACAAAAGAAGAGGAAGAACAAGACTGCAAGATACAAGAGATACCTAATACAAGACCTTTCTCAGACCTATTGTAATGGCGTCCGCCCTATAAAGATGATCTTTCATTCAAATGTTACTTCTATTATTTAATGTTACCTCTATACCTATCCATGCTTTGATTCAAATGTTACTATTAATATTATATCTATAAAATGTTACATCTATCTGGTTTAATAATCTACTTGAATTACAACTCCGTGACCAATCGCTTTGTATGAACTCTTGGGTCCTTGGTTATTGAG
>NW_007487421.1:0-287 GCF_000475195.1 Diaphorina citri
AAATATTAAAATAAATTAATACTAAAGTTCTTACTTGAGTAAATAAATACCTAACTAAGTGGAGGTAGAAAATTTAAGTACCTACCTACCGGAGGAAATTGGTGGATTTACTCATTGGAAGTCTCATATCTACATTCAGGAAATCACACATGTGACAGACGTACCTACTTTTAGGGTACCTATTTCAGAAAATTAGTGGAGATGTCAAATTTACTCTTAGTGGAGATGTCGAAGTTCTAAAAGTACCATGTTTTGGAGTTGGATCTAACACTCCATATTTAACATCA
>NW_007487422.1:0-287 GCF_000475195.1 Diaphorina citri
TGCATGACTTCATTATTGATATGGAAGTGGCAACCCATTTGAACTTTGACCTGATGCACTCAGCCAAGAGGTTCAAATTCAAACCTAACACACCTTTGGCTTATAATCTTATAAAAAGTTCGAGCCTTGAGCATACGAGTATATCTGCGATCTGTGAGCTTGCAGAAATTCTTTGAATTCCGACTTTACGTTCAAGGACTTGAAGTCTCGATGAATTTAGCTCTTAGCAAAGGTATTAATGTAACCATAACTCTGCCTCTTTTATACTGTCCCTATCACAATGGCAA
>NW_007487423.1:0-287 GCF_000475195.1 Diaphorina citri
TCCACCGTGCTAACCACTACACCACTGAGGTTGGTTTCAGTTTCTCATTGTAGATTCCATCTTGAAATGAAAAAAAAAAACCCGTATTTATGAACAAGTTCTTCAGATCGTTCTGAGAATTTACTTGAGAAAAAACGTACTCAGAGGTAATCACGTTCTGAGCCCGTTCAAAATAGAATGGTATTTATAAACAATTCCGATAAGGGGTGAGACCGGTTTTACCCAAGATGATGCTAAGCGTGTGGTACGCGTTGGCAACACTGTAATTTTACCCGGGATTTGTCAAA
>NW_007487424.1:0-287 GCF_000475195.1 Diaphorina citri
TTTCTTTTAATGATATCATTAATACGCTTACTCCGAGACGTTTCGAAAGTAAAATTTCTTGAAAATTTTGTTTGGTCTATGATGGGAGTTTTTCAACCAGCTGTCTGTGACTAAATCCAACTCTACATTTTATGCACGGATATATTTATGTAGACAGTTGTGCACAGGTAGATATTGTATACGTAATACCGCCTAAAAAGTGATAAAGCTATAAGAAATTTTCTTAAAATTTACTAGAAAAAGAAGACTTTGTAAGACAAGATTCTTGGTGACGAGACTTTTTGAAT
>NW_007487425.1:0-287 GCF_000475195.1 Diaphorina citri
ATAAGTAAGGCCATCGGCTTATTAAACTACCTATGTCACTGCGACCTGGTTAGATTTGAGGTTAGAGGTTGACCTGGCTATTAAGGAGCGCGTTAAGTATAGGGAAATCCTCGTTTCATCTCAATCCCGATTTGGTAAACCCCAGCACAAGTATCCTTACTATCCTTACATTTATCTCATTGTCCGTAGATACTTTGCTTTTTTGTTGGTCTTTTCCATTTGGAAGGACTTCTCCTTTGGACCTTTAGTTTGGGGGCTTCTTATCTCACTTTCTAGGGGTTGTAAGC
>NW_007487426.1:0-287 GCF_000475195.1 Diaphorina citri
AAATGTACATTTTATCAATCATTTGCTCAAAACTCTTGATGAAAGGGAGTGGAATTCGATGCATTACTTTCACCAATGTTCATAATTTTGAACTAAAATCTCTGCTCCACTTTGTGCTGTTTTTCGAAACTTTGGTGTCCCAAATTATTCAAAACTCATTGAACTTTTGTTTCCTATCAAACATGATGGAATTTGAGTTGTAGATAAATCAATAAATAATCTTGTACCTATATATTTTATTCAACTTCCGATTGTTTGTATATTTATTGTTGTGTTCTAATTGTTCC
>NW_007487427.1:0-287 GCF_000475195.1 Diaphorina citri
TCATCCAACTTACACAGGTGAATTTGTAAGCTTGATTCGAGCCTTACATCCAATCGTGTGTGCTGACTGGGTAGGTACTTGAAAACAAGTAGGTACTGGTTTAGTGAACTGTGGAATTCACCCAGAATAAAGGCCGTCGAAGGTCCTATTCCCAAGAAATGCCTTTTCGGACATAGTCTCAAACACTCAAAGCCATGCTCAGCGGTAAGATAACCCAGTCAGCACACACGATTGGATGTAAGGCTCGAATCAAGCTTACAAATTCACCTGTGTAAGTTGGATGACAT
>NW_007487428.1:0-287 GCF_000475195.1 Diaphorina citri
ATATAACTGCTTGTCACAAACGACATTTGTGACAAATATAACTGCTTGTCACAAACGACATTTGTGACAAATATAACTAATTGTCACAAATGACGATCACCACACACACACACTACGCTAAATTTCATGCCTTGACTTGGACTCGAACCAGCAACCTCCAGATTCAAAGCTAAACGCACTAACCACTACACCACTGAAATCAAAGGATGTACCATTATAAGCTATACAAAAGGTAACAAAAGCAGATACTACTGAGTCTAGCATTTTCTGTAGAACTAACTTTCTCT
>NW_007487429.1:0-287 GCF_000475195.1 Diaphorina citri
AGACATTAACATGTATTATCAAGGTGTTGCCAACTTGATGAGTGATAAAATAAAAGCATTATTTAGAAGAAAAAAAAAGAAGAAGAAGAAAGGAAAACGGGGAAGATAAAGGGAGGGAGGATGGTAGGAGAGAAAGAAAGAATGGGAAGAGAGGGAGTTTGAAATAGAGAGAAGAAAGGGAAAGAACAAGAGAGGGAGGGAGAAAGAAATAAAGAAGGAGAGATAAAGAGGGAGAGAGAAAGGGGGGGAGGGAGGGACAAAGAGAGAGAGAGAGAGAGAGAGAGAGA
>NW_007487430.1:0-287 GCF_000475195.1 Diaphorina citri
TGCAGTCTTGCACCCACTTGGTACTTGTTTCAACCAAATGATAATGACTGTAGTTGCTCCATGGTCCATTATAATGAGTTCCGTTGTTGTAAGTTTAAATTTGATATGAATGGTATTTTTTTATTATCTATGTTTATTTCATTTTTTGTTGTAATTTCAATTTTTGGTTACAACAAATTCAATTTGTTTTACATACAACATATATTATTCCCTTTCGTGACCACTGGGACACCCGTGTCCCACTAACTTAAAGAGACCATAGCAGTCTCTACGAGAAAAAAATCGAG
>NW_007487431.1:0-287 GCF_000475195.1 Diaphorina citri
CCACCAAATTTGTTTCTTCCTGGTGGAGATGCCAAAACAACCATATACCTAATAATAGGTAATTTATTCAATATTTTAGATATTAGGGAAGGTGATATGATTACAAATAATAAATTCAGCATAGGGATCCCTAGCTAGAGATTTGAAGAAAAGGAGGCTGGAATTTTCGCTCTTTAACTTCTCCTAATAAAATTCCTTTATCTGCCTTTAAAAGTCTGTAAAATGAGGATAAAGTGTTGTGCAATAAAAATGAACCCTCATTTTCCTGGATTGGTAAAATAAATAAT
>NW_007487432.1:0-287 GCF_000475195.1 Diaphorina citri
GGAGAGAAAGGCCAAAGAGAAGAGGTGGGTAAGATAAGGTAGGTACTGGGTTCACATCCCCATTAGCACCAAAATTAAAATAATAATACTAAAAATAAAAAAGTAATAATAAAAAGTCCGATTTTCCCCCTAATGTAATTGAAAGTTGCAAAGTAATGGGGGTTGTGTGATGTTCACATTAGATTTAATTTTTACTTTCCTTATCCTATAGGAAGGAAGGAAGGTAATATAATTCCCTCTTGTTCTCGAGAAAGGAAGGACCGTTTTCATAAGAGTACAAAGAGAAC
>NW_007487433.1:0-287 GCF_000475195.1 Diaphorina citri
AGGATTTCTCGGGACAGCGGGACCAGAGGCTCCAAAGCGGGACTGTCCCGCCGAAAGCGGGACGTATGGTCAGCCTAAACATGCCTAATATGAGAATTTTACGATTTCAAACAATTTAAACTGACAAAATTAGAATTTTATTCATATAGATTTACACAAATGGGTATACTTATTAAATAACTCTTTACTCAATCTTTGTGTATCATAATTACAATCAAACTTTCTTGACTTGGCGGGGCGGAGCGCTACCGCGCTCCTTAATAAATGGAAACTTATTTACTGCCAGG
>NW_007487434.1:0-287 GCF_000475195.1 Diaphorina citri
GAGGGAAATGGTGTTTTTGATTCGTTCGATCAGAGTCATGTGATCGCCGAATAGGTCGATGTTGGTAGGGACGTAGCTTGGGTTCTGAGGTTGACCTGGAAAGATGGAAGGATGAAATGAAGAGACTTAGTTGTTGTTGTTGTCAATGGGCTCGTCGTTAGATGAGGTGGGTACTTGTGCAGAAGTCACGTCCGTGGAATATTGCTACCAAAGGGGGCACGGTTGGTCCAGTGGTAACGCGCTTGCTTGCCATGCAGAAGGTCCCGGGTTCGAATCCCACCATCGAC
>NW_007487435.1:0-287 GCF_000475195.1 Diaphorina citri
ATAATTGAATTGATAAAAAAAAAAAAAAAAATGCTCGGAAAAAGTTGTATCATCCCACTGGGAATGAAACCTAACCAGTGAAATTACCTCTAAACCATCGGCACTGACTCCTTAAACACTTGGGTGAACCCAGACGCTTGCCATTCAGCCATTCACTCTCGGCTTCTGAAATCCTTGGTTCAAAATCTAGCTGGTGTAAAATCTAGTATAGCTTCGCTATGCTTTGGTAAAAGAAAGTAAGAAATCTCAGATTTTAAAGGTTATTGTGAACGAGCTCTTACGGTTAG
>NW_007487436.1:0-287 GCF_000475195.1 Diaphorina citri
CCCGGGAAGCAATCATTCCTCAATTCCAGAATGGAAGTCAATCTTGAGGTAGTCGTACAACCAGTTCTGTCATCTCTTCAAAGCAAAGGTGACATGCCAGTAAGTCCAATGTCTCAAGGTAAGTGAAAGCTAACCAATGGTCTTTTGTTTCAGAAAGCTCTGGTGTCCAGATGAAGAAAGTTGTACCCAGATACTCGATCAAATGTGGAACCGGTAAACGACTAAACGCAGATTTTCGTTCTTCTTTACCTCTTCTTCTTCTCTCTCTCTCCCTCCCTCCCTCCCAC
>NW_007487437.1:0-287 GCF_000475195.1 Diaphorina citri
AAGTCATTTCATTTTCAGCCTCAATTGCTGGCAGTGTTTTGTTCATTGCATTATTTTGCAATATCCTTTTTATTAAAAAAGAAGAAGAACCGAAATCGTTTGAATTTATCAAACCTTGATGAACATCAGCTGCTGCTTTTGACAACATTTTCACTTTCGCTTCTCTTTCGTACGATTTTGATGACAAAAACAATTTTTAATTTATTGAAATTCGAGTATTTCATTGAAATGAATACTGCCAGGAAGGTCTATTATTGAGACACCATGCTCTACTATTGGTGAGATTA
>NW_007487438.1:0-287 GCF_000475195.1 Diaphorina citri
CTCAATCTTGTATCCAAAGGTCGCAATTGAAAAGCTCTCCAATTTAACGTTCTGACCTGTTCACCCCTACGTGTAGCATTGCTGTAATTTTTATTGTCTGCCCAAGTGTTTTTAGCCAATAAAACACGGAGAAATTTTATTCGACACAAAATTGCCTCCGGAATCGCTACACTTGTTGAGGGGGTTTTAAACGGGCCCATTTGCTGGGCACTTATCGGAAAGAAATAAAAATCGAACAATAAAACGAAGGAAAAGAGTGGTACTGCCGAGTTGGGAGGAATTGATGT
>NW_007487439.1:0-287 GCF_000475195.1 Diaphorina citri
GGTCCGCCCTGTCATTTGACTCATCGCGAGTTTCAGACAAGGAAGAGGAGGAGGAGCGTCGCGTATCAGATGGAACATAATCGGACTTTTGGTTGAGAAGACATGCTTTGATGGATTTAGCAAGATTTTTAAGTTTATTTCTCAATTTCAAATCCAGAGACATATCGGCGCTTAAATCTTCAAGCAGAGAAATTACTTCACTGGGGGTCTTATCAAATGTATTCGTTATCAGATCCAACTTCTTCCTAGAATTTTTAAGACCTTCAATCAAACGAATAAATTCTACC
>NW_007487440.1:0-287 GCF_000475195.1 Diaphorina citri
AAAATTAGAAAAATAAATGTGGGCAGGTGGACCAATAAATGGTACGTTTTTTAGGTGGGCGAATAAATGGTACACTTATTAGGTACCTAATGTAGGTATTTAACACTAGAAAGTAAAAAGGAGAGGTTATAAGATAGGACTGTAACAACGGAGGTCTTTTAGTCCCGAAAGTGAACAAAGGAACGCAGGATAGGAGAAAGCCAGCTGTTCCGAGAACGAAGCTTATTTGTTCAGGATAAAATCCGCCCCGGGCACAAATTGAACGCGGCCTAGCACTTACAAGCCAG
>NW_007487441.1:0-287 GCF_000475195.1 Diaphorina citri
CCTCAACTAACGGCAAGATGGCAACCCATATCCTCAACTAAAGGCAAGATGGCAACCCATATCCTCAACTAACGGCAATATGGCTACCCATATCCTCAACTAAAGGCAAGATGGCAACCCATATCCTCAACTAACGGCAAGATGGCTACCAATCTCCTCAACTAAAGGCAAGATGGCAACCCATATCCTCAACTAACGGCAAGATGGCTACCCATATCCTCAACTAACGGCAATATGGCAACCCATATCCTCAACTAACGGCAATATGGCAACCCATATCCTCAACT
>NW_007487442.1:0-287 GCF_000475195.1 Diaphorina citri
TTATTCTGGACCAAGGTTCCACCCTGTGCTCCAAAGACAAAATAATATGGGTACCTCTATTTGACATACTATAGAGTTATAGCAATGAGTACCTACTTTAATTATTCAGTAGGTATAGGAAAATTATTTTGTCGATATGAAATGTGCATGATACCTAATATCAACTCACAAATGTCATAAACTCTACGCCATTTCCATTAGAATATACGAGTATTTATGGTTGCCAACTCATTCATGACGCTTTTAAATTTTATGACGTTTTCATTTTAGCCTTTTCCCCCTCTCCC
>NW_007487443.1:0-287 GCF_000475195.1 Diaphorina citri
ATTAGTAGTTTTGGTTTAAGAGTCCTTCAGGAGAATCCTGCCACTTATAAGAAAGAAAATAAAATATATACATACCCATTACCCACCTACTTACCTATTCTAGAAAGTTTCAAGTCAAACCACCAGCCTGGTAAATTTAGCTCTAAAGTAAAATATAGATATATAACATTGAAATCAAACAACCTCTTACTATATCCTAGCTTTTCTAAAGTTTCTTCCTGTTTACAGTATCCTCAGGATGAGGGCTATGTCACACCCGACTCTGCCAACATCCTTGAAGATCACAA
>NW_007487444.1:0-287 GCF_000475195.1 Diaphorina citri
TGCCCACTCACAAACCAAACTATTCACCGAAATTAAGCAAACAGACCCTCGGGAGCTATGCCACCATCAATTTACAAATCTCCCCGTTCTTATTTCTGTTATCTGAGAAAATATGTACCCAACACTTCAGTTTCGGAGGTACGAGTGCAAGGGATAGGAGAAATGAAATGATAAAATACAGAAACGTATTTCAAGGATGCTAAATATAGTTACAGGGTGTCTACCAGACTGGAAAACCGGGAAAAGTCAGGGAATTTCATGGAGACTGGAAAAGTCAGGGAAAAGTC
>NW_007487445.1:0-287 GCF_000475195.1 Diaphorina citri
TCCATTGTTTTTACAATCCCGCGTCCATAATGGTATTCAAGATTCAAGAGATTTATTTTTGTTCAGACGTTCGTTATTCGTTGTTTAGAGTTGATTTTGAGTGTTGAATGCTTTAATTTTTAATATCTGTCTACATAATTTGTTTTTGATTTTGTTATTTTTTTTCCTGGTGACTGAAGATTTCCCCCCTTGGTAGGTATCTACAGTATTCTACAGGTAGGTTTGTCTTTAGTTACAGTGATCGGGTAGCTATATGCGCTGACAGGTGTTTATACCAACTGCCGTTT
>NW_007487446.1:0-287 GCF_000475195.1 Diaphorina citri
TTTGGATAGACTGAGAGCTCACTATGATACGATAGGCGTGCTGACCAAACAGAATGTGGTGGGACCTGACGAACAACATATGATACATAATAGGTGAGTGAAAACCTTGATCACTCAGCATGCACGCCGGAGATCGCGGGTTCGATTTTCGGCGGAGTCGAAGTTTTTTGGCTCTGTGCTTGGAGTTCGGGGTGCACTCAGCATCTTGAAGACAATTGATGATTCTCATGAAAAATATAACTGTCCAAATGTATTTTTTTCGTAAAGATCGTCAAAAATAATAAATA
>NW_007487447.1:0-287 GCF_000475195.1 Diaphorina citri
CTTCCTCTCCTCCTCCTCCTTTTCTTCTTCTCCTCATTCCCAAAGATATTTATAGTATCAAGGTAGATGTTTAATACTTAAATATTTATTTATGTACCTTCTTCTTTTATAAATCAAAACCTATAATGGGTACATAATTATGTACCTACACTATACATTACCCAAAATACCTATACCTTCATTATTCAGCTACAAAGTTATGAGGTAGGTAGGCATAGGCGGTTCTTGCCTAAATTTTTGGGGGGGCTTGATTTTGAAGGTACACCTTCAAAATTTTGATTTAGCTT
>NW_007487448.1:0-287 GCF_000475195.1 Diaphorina citri
AGGGAATTTCACGGAGACTGGAAAAGTCAGGGAATTTCTCAAAAAATTGACAAAAATCCAAAAAAGTCAGGGAATTTTACAAAGCCTAAAAAAAAAGATTGTTGTAAATTCAGGCTGTATGTCGTAAATTATTGGTGTAAAAAAAAAGTGGATATAACTTTTATTGTGGAAAAAAAAGTGGATATTGGCTTCTCACAAGTGCATATTTTGTGAACCATCATTCCTAGAACCCTTACATGTACACCGATTGATTTCTCGTGAAAAGTTACATACTACATAGGAAAGAC
>NW_007487449.1:0-287 GCF_000475195.1 Diaphorina citri
CTAGTAATAAAGTACTTCAAGGATAGAGATCTCACGAGATAACATTCTAAGATAGTTTTATTGGTATATTAAGACAGTTTAACATTAAACGTTTGTATAATGGCCCGCCGCGGTACTTATGGGTACAGTTACTTTGGTGTGACCTATAAACAAACCTAATTTACTCTCCTACTTTGGTCAACACGCGAACTTAAAAAATCGTCAGAGGGGCAGCATATGGAGAACCCTCAACCCCGAATTTTGTACCCCATTGGGTCGAATTTTGAATCTCCATTGCAACATCTTGT
>NW_007487450.1:0-287 GCF_000475195.1 Diaphorina citri
GATGAAACCACAATTCCTTTAATCATGCATACATATATTATGTTTAAAGTATAAACCCTTTAATTATACATATTTTGAAAAAAGAAATATACCAAGACCATTTACAAGGGGTGATATTAACCTGAAAAAGAAATGAACCAAGACCATTAAGCTGAAAAGAAATGAATCAAGACCATTCACAAGGCGTGACATTAACATGAAAAGGAAAAAAGAACATAGATCTGCATCAACCAATAACGAACCAGACGGGTTTATGATCACTGATGACTGACTCAGTAATATAAGCA
>NW_007487451.1:0-287 GCF_000475195.1 Diaphorina citri
TACCTTATTTATACTGTTGCCTAAGACTGGGAAGTCTCTGCTATCTGATAATTAGGTAAGTGCATGATGTGGTGGGTATTTGGGTATACTGTATCTGTTATCTGATAATAAGAAAGGGGTTATCTGATAAGTTGTCTGATATTAGAATCAAATGTTATCAGATAAGAAAGGGGGTAGACCTAATAAGTACATGTAGGTAATTAGAAATGATAAGAAAGGGGTTATCTGATAAGTTGTCTGATATTAGAATCAAATGTTATCTGATAAGAAAGGGGGTAGACCTACAT
>NW_007487452.1:0-287 GCF_000475195.1 Diaphorina citri
TTTTTTTTACTTTCTATTATTATTTTTTTATTTTTTTTTTTACAAGTAGGTACACTACATTATATTATTTATATACTGATTCCTTCCTTAGGTTTTCCAAAGGAAGTCCTCTCAGACGCTAGACGTCCAAATGTTTCGGTTACAAAGGCTTTCTGTAGTTTCTCTCTTTCTGAAATATTTTACCGAGTTTAGAAGCCTGTGTACTTCACATTTCGTGAACTTTTCTCTCTAAATGCAGTTGCAGTTTCAATTGGAAATGCAATACGGTGCATTAGAGTAGAAGGGTG
>NW_007487453.1:0-287 GCF_000475195.1 Diaphorina citri
CCATGTATGTCACATTTGGACGAAATTTCTCTAAGCTCCAGTGTGAATGAAAGTTCGCGCGAAAAAAAATCCCATATATTGCACATAAGGTCGTGACTTGAATCGTTGGTGAGAGAATTGAACTGTGTTCCGACGCCTAATTTTTGATCAGAGTATATTATTCAGAAAGCTGATAAAACGATCTTTCCAACCATGCATGTCACATTTGGACGAAATTCCTCTAAGCTCCAGTGTGAATGAAAGTTTGCGCGAATTTTTTTTCCTATACAGCATATAAGGTCGTGACT
>NW_007487454.1:0-287 GCF_000475195.1 Diaphorina citri
AAGCTTAACAATTTTTCTCTGATGGTGGTGACGAGGCTGGGTGTACCCTGATTTTGAAGAGAGAGCTTAAAAAAAAAACTTCGACTCTACCGAAAATCGAACTCGTGACCTTCGGAGTACATTCCTAGTGTGATATATCCTTCCAGCCACGGAGTCTTCAGGAGAAATTGTACAACCCTGAAGGGTTTCCTTTTTCTTCCCTCACAATATCTCTTCTCTCCTGACTGTGAGCTGAAATTCATTTTCTTGAACATTTTCTTTAACTAGCATGATTTCAAATGTACAAC
>NW_007487455.1:0-287 GCF_000475195.1 Diaphorina citri
GTCTGATAGGTATACTGTGTCAATGGGCAACTCAAAATATTGAGCAGTTCTAAATAAAGATTTATTTTGTTTCTCTCTTCAGGATAAAATCCGCCCTGGGCGGGAATCGAACACGCGACCTAGAGATAAAGTTATAATGTCAATCAAGGTAGGTAATGTATCCCAGAAAAGCTATGACCATCAAAAAATCTAAACAAATTCAAACATTATTCAATCACGACGAACCTGAAATTTAATAACTAGACCATTACGACCATTACCATGCTGATATACTCGTAACTTTCAAA
>NW_007487456.1:0-287 GCF_000475195.1 Diaphorina citri
TATCCTCAAAACCTACGTCTTTTCCATTCTTACGTATGGTTGCGAAGCTTGGACCATAAGCACAATCCTGAGCAAGAAAATAACATCTTTTGAAAACTGGTGCTATAGGAGGATTTTAAAAGTGAAGTGGATTGACAAAATCAACAATGAAACAATCTTGAGAAGAGTAGGAAAATCAAAGTTTGAATTGCTAGATACCATCAAGGATAGAAAGCTGAGGTATGCAGGGCATGTGCTGAGGCGATCCAGTGGAACCCTCCTGTTCAACATCTTGGATGGTATAATAC
>NW_007487457.1:0-287 GCF_000475195.1 Diaphorina citri
ATATGTCTACTCGTATGCCTCTTCTTTTGGGTCTAAAAATATGCAGCTAAACAGAGAAAAAAAAAATGGCTACTTTAATCAATACTCGACAAATTGTTTCTGTTCACTGCTTGTAAGAGAGAACTTGTAAAAGCTCTCTTCCCCTATGCCTCTTCTTTTGGGTCTAAAAATATGCAGCTAAACAGAGAAAAAAGGTACCCCTAGGTACCTACCCCAATACTCGACAAATTGTTTCTGTTCACTGCTTGTAAGAGAGAACTTGTAAAAGCTCTCTTCCCCTATCAAGA
>NW_007487458.1:0-287 GCF_000475195.1 Diaphorina citri
CTCTTTTAAATGAAAAATTAGTGGAGTTGACAAATGCACTTCTATCCAAAAGAATTATGTAGGTACCTACCTAAATAATGGTGGAGATGTCTTTTAACAAAATAAAATTAGTGGAGATGACAAATGCACCTCTCTCTCTCTCTCTCTCCTATCCACCCATTATGCAGTATTAGCTAGGTACCTACCTATCTTCGCATATTTGATTTCCTGTATCAAGTTCAGATTGATTTTGTACAGGAAATGGTTTCAAGTTCTATCTACAATTCTACATAATGAAATTATGTACC
>NW_007487459.1:0-287 GCF_000475195.1 Diaphorina citri
CAGTACTGCGCCAAGGGTAATAATAATAAATAATGCATCTAGATTTTAGATGCATATGCACGTATTTATAGGTACCCAAAAATCAAATTTAAACTTTCGGCCCTGATGGCCTTCGGGAGGTGAAAATTGATCTTTCAAATATTTATTTCTGGATCTGGATTTCTATGTGAATCATTAGTGGGACCTATTTGAAGCACAAATCATCGATTAAAATGAATTTCCCATTCTTGGTGCTTCCCCTATTGTTGGGAGAACATGACAAAATTAAAAATTGAATAGGCCATAAC
>NW_007487460.1:0-287 GCF_000475195.1 Diaphorina citri
TGACTTACATATGTAGGTCTGCCAGTGGCATAAAGATCTTTACATCTCGAGATTCTCGAGGCTAAGTTGTCTACAGTAGAATTATGTAGGTATATCAATTTGGTGATTTTTATAATATGTATTCAATAAATTAATGATTATTATAGGTAGGTACTATTGACTTGATACAACTTGAAATTAACATGTGCCTCAGCTATTGCTAGTGGCTGTAGGTAGGTAGGTTTCTATTAAAACTAGCTATAGGTACATAACTATTTAAAACCCTCACTAATGGGGATATACGTCTG
>NW_007487461.1:0-287 GCF_000475195.1 Diaphorina citri
CCCGAAATATAAGCACTAAGCCGAAAAAAAGCTACTCAGCCACAGATGTTATAAATAGGTATTGTTATTGTATTTGCTTTGTATCCTAATATGACATTTCATAACAACAGAAAACAGAAGGTAGTCCAACTTCCCCGTTTTACCCATGAAAGTAAAATAAGAATAGGGAGTACAATAATGTTAAAATTTTTGGTATTAGAGCTAAACAATGTATAATCACACTTAAGAACTAAACACAAGAAAGAAAGAAGGAAAGAAGAGTTAGAATGGAAGGAGGGAAAGAGAGA
>NW_007487462.1:0-287 GCF_000475195.1 Diaphorina citri
ATCCTCCCTGTTTAAAGTCCCCCAGCCAAGCTAACTAGTCTAACAATGAAAATCTTGCCTCGTATTTTGAATATATGATGCATTGCCTTTACTGATTCCATTTTCTTTCCTGATTATTCTAATGAACTCTACTGACCACTGTAATACTTGAGATCCCGCATTACACTCACTATCCCGCTCTGGTTAGACCTCGCTGGTAACTCTTCAGTGATTGGCTCTCCACCGAGTACCAAATACCTGACTCTACCTTCTCTCGGTACTTTTACCTCAACTATTTCGGTTTGGAA
>NW_007487463.1:0-287 GCF_000475195.1 Diaphorina citri
TATTTATGAACCATAAAAACAACAAAAAGAAACCAATACATGACATAAAAACAGTGAAGACAAAATCAACAATGAAACATACCATAAACACCGAAGAAATACATAATAACAGTAAAACAGCTGACACTTTTAACATAAAACTGTTATGATTTAAAACATATTTAATACTCCAGATTTGTGGAGAAAGTGTTAATTGGGAAGTGATAAGGAACGAGAGCATTGAAAGAGGCTATCAAAAAAGAGAAGATCCTGGGCACATACTGATAAGAAATTTTCTTGAAAGCAGA
>NW_007487464.1:0-287 GCF_000475195.1 Diaphorina citri
CATCAGACGCATGTGGCCTGTGTCGTAGCATGCCCATCTCGTAGTATGCCTCTCATCAGATGGGCGGGAAGAGACAACACAATACTTCCCATTTAGGTGCTGGGTCAACACGAGAACACCAGAAAGTAACCCGATTACTATATTAGCTTTTTTTATGTAGTGCCCTTTAATTAGTTATTAAAACAGCAGCTGATCTCTTAAATTCTCCCAGTCAGTCACCTTTCCAGATACCAACCACGCTTGAATAACTTCAGTGATCTGTCAGGAACTGGTGCAGTGCATTCAAC
>NW_007487465.1:0-287 GCF_000475195.1 Diaphorina citri
ACTTTAGTTCAGTAGCTCCTAAGGTGTCGATGTGAGAGGATCGTACTGGTTATGGTGTGCGCGAAGTATTCTCCAATGAGATTTACGTAAATTATTACGCGAACGTTATGTGTAAATCCAATCGGAAACTAATTATTAACAACAGTAAACAGTGAAAAATGTGACGAAGAATAAAATATGAAGTGTTTTGGAGTGACAGTTGTTTTGATATGTTGTTCCATCAGCATTTGTCCAGCCAGCATTACAAAGGTAATAAATGTTATACCTACTAAAACAAAACTATTTTT
>NW_007487466.1:0-287 GCF_000475195.1 Diaphorina citri
CTACATGCAAATGGAGATTGCCATTGTGATCCTTGTTACCACAATCCTGTGAAATGAGAAGAAATTATCTTTATCTAGCTAGACCAATTGATTACTTAAAACTTCACTCATAAAAATCTCCTTTTACTACCACCAACAGAATCATCCTTTCTTTTTTCTCAAGACATTTTGTAGGTACACTGTCATGATGAAATAGGTAGGTGCTTAACCAATATTGGTTAACTACCTACCTATTACATTTAGGATTGGTTTAGAATTTCATGAATGTTTGCTTACCCACAGTTATT
>NW_007487467.1:0-287 GCF_000475195.1 Diaphorina citri
AGAAAATTCGCGTTTTCACCGATTGTCCTAACTTTTTGGGGGACATTTATTGGTGACCTCTGGAATTTCACCAGGTGTCCCCTTCAAGATCATGTCAGCGAAAATACGAATTTTCTATCTTCATTAGGTTTCAAGATATTTGAATGTATCGTTTATTTTTGGACATCCGGTATAGCTATATTTTTTAATTTAAATTTAATTAATTTTCTGTCTATTATTTTATTTTTATTTAACTCCAGCAAGATGTTCACTACTGTTATTTTGTAATGCTGCACAAACATTGTTAT
>NW_007487468.1:0-287 GCF_000475195.1 Diaphorina citri
AATGCGAAAGCAGTTCCGAGGTGATTTGTTGATTTTAGATTTAATCGATTGATTGAATCATTTATCTCATCATGATGACTTTAGATTTAATCTTGGATTTTAGACATCAATTGATTTGTTGGTTGATTGACTGATTGATAAATTGTTTGATTGATTGACTGACTGACTAATTAGATTCAATTGATTAATTGATTTCAGGTGCAGGGGAGAGGATCAATCACGCGGATGTGATCATGTCCGGATTGCAGGTGATAGAAAATGAAGCGTTCACGGATGTCCACATAGAC
>NW_007487469.1:0-287 GCF_000475195.1 Diaphorina citri
AAGATCTCAGATCGATTGAGGGCCGAAATTTTTGGAAAGGAACTTGGCCTTATTTTTTACATTTATGTTTTTGGTGGGTTAAAATTAACTTCTTAGAACACCACTGTACTGTTGGGATTTGAACCACCTATACGAGTAACGAGTACCAATCCATCAATCTTTTACATGTAAATAAATAAAATTCTACACTAATTTAGTCACCATCATACTCATACCAATACCTAATAATAATAACGATCCACTTTAAATAGGTGAATGCTTACACCCTGTAGCAGTAAAGAACTGTG
>NW_007487470.1:0-287 GCF_000475195.1 Diaphorina citri
ATTGGGTGGTTAATGATCCTGTAATAACTTCTCGTAAAACCCCTATTGTTATTCATCATTGCACGTACGCGTCTGTTTTACGTTGGTAATTAAACGCGTACCTCATAAAAATCATTATTTTATGTTGTCCAAATACATTAAAAAATCGTTCCTCTAATTTTTCGAGTAAACAAGAGTTTGTTATGAGCGATGAGTCCCGCGCATTTTTCCGTACTTTGAGCTGGGGCGTAATTAACATTACGAGGTTCACCTCACTTCAGATGTTATGCATTTGTTGCTCCGTTCAA
>NW_007487471.1:0-287 GCF_000475195.1 Diaphorina citri
AATTCAATTTTTATTTTCCGTCAGAGTCCTGAACTCTGACGTCAGACTTCAGGAGATGCGCAGAAACGTATGCGCACATCCCGCTAGTTCATCCCGAGGCATGGCCAAACTTGTAGAAAAGGCATGGCCGAACTTGCAGAAAATAATAAAAATACGTTCGCACTGCGTGCTCCCTATTCGCTGCATAGTTATCAAACTAAAAACCAAGGCTAAAAACATAAACGAAACTCAAAATGTTGGTCGAGAGCGGAACATTTCTCTCCCGCAGTCTCTGCTTCCTGTGTATT
>NW_007487472.1:0-287 GCF_000475195.1 Diaphorina citri
GATAATTGTTTAATAATGGTTTTGTTGATACCATGCTATAGCCAGGAAAATTTGCTATCCGATGGTGGTTAAAGTTTTCCAATATCGTTTGTGAAAAAAAATTTAAAAAATCAAAAAGTGAAAAGCGTCCGAACACGCCCCGGTCTCCCCTACCTATGCACCTACCTAATTTGTTTAATATTCAGTTTATTATTATTATTCTTGATTTAATTTTTTTGATTTTACTTTCATGTAATGATTTAAAATCAAGACTAGAGCCCGTTCTCCCTTTATTCCCAATATAATGT
>NW_007487473.1:0-287 GCF_000475195.1 Diaphorina citri
GGTTGCTGGAATGCAAGCGTATTTCAGATTGAGGTTATGTAGTGTAGGGAATACATTCTTATTTTGAATGAAAAACTGAAGGGGACTCTCTGTGCGACAAAAATCGACTGAAAATGGCAAAAAATACCAAAATGTGATTTTCCGATTATTTTTCATAATCGATTATACTTTCGATTATTTCTATTATTCCCAACACTAGGTTTAGTCTTTAGTACGCCAGCCTAGTTAGCTTAGTTGGTAGTGCGTCTGCCTTGTAAGCGCTAGGCCGCGGGTTCGATTCCCGCCCG
>NW_007487474.1:0-287 GCF_000475195.1 Diaphorina citri
TACCTAGCATGGTATCAAGTTATTTTATAACTTCTTTTGTCTACGCCATTTTCTCTATTATTCCATGTTCTACCTTTGAAATCTCTTGAAAGAAGTTTGAATTTTCTTCAACACACTATGTGGAGGTTCCTCGTATAAATGAAAAAGTTTAAAAAAGTTTCTTGAAAACTTCATCTAGAGGGTGGAATGAATGTACGTATAGATAACATGTACCTAGGGTAAAACCCCCAATCGCCGACACCTGTTGTAATCGTGGACACCCTACTCGTATTTCTTTAATAATAAGA
>NW_007487475.1:0-287 GCF_000475195.1 Diaphorina citri
GCAAACATAATAGAAATAAGCAATAGATAGTACTCGTATACTTTACTTTGATAGGGTTTTCATTGATATATATTCATTATTCTGGGATAATTTTACTCTGATTCTGTGAAGATTCTAACAAAGATGAAATGAAGCAACTTCGTTTTCCGGTTTTGGTTAGGCTAGGCAAACTTAACCGAAAGAACTTCCAGGTTGATCTTGTTAATATTTATTTTGTGTACATTTACATTAAGTTTTGGATTAAGAACTTTTTTAAATTTAAATTATTTCACATGTTTTGATATTTA
>NW_007487476.1:0-287 GCF_000475195.1 Diaphorina citri
TTGATGCACTTATTGGTGTCAAGTTGTATTGAGCACCTAACTTTCATGCATAACTTCCTTGAGTGAAATTGGCTGGAGAGTTGGGTTCCTTTGAAAAAGTTTAAACTTGAATAATGAGCAATACCTCGTTACTCTCGTTAGTAAATCATTTTGTGGAAAGAATAGCTAGATAGGTATCTAGAATATACCTACATAGAACTAAAAATCTTATGTGAACATCACACGACTTTCCTCATCCTATTGAATGATGCTTATTTTGGGTGTTCTTGTTCTTATAGCCAAACTTT
>NW_007487477.1:0-287 GCF_000475195.1 Diaphorina citri
TGACTGTTTGATATAATATTAAGGTAAGTGCTTCTCTATGATACAGGATCGCCACTAGGACTCAAATTGCTTAAACTTCGACAACTTACTTGACGACCTAGACTGAGCTTTTGAGGAGTACCCAAGTCCCAAATAAACCATTTAAGTACGTACCTACTTATAAAGTTTAGATTTTATAGGTACCTAACCTTCATACGAATTTTCTCACTGCTATCACTCCTACCTAAAAAGGATGGATCCTGAAAAGGATCTATCTGACTCACTAACAAAGTGGACATTTGGGTGGT
>NW_007487478.1:0-287 GCF_000475195.1 Diaphorina citri
GGCAGAGATGGTATTTGAAACCTAGAATCTGCATTTGAGAATTGCTGAGAAGGCGAAGAACTGGAGATCCCAGGAGAAAGATCAGATTTGGGTACAGTTGAAATAGAACATCGGGGAGCCTGAAGAAGATCATCGTCGAGATCATGAACATCAATGATACTAGAATCTGAACTATTGAAAAAATCGATGAGAGATTGACAAGGTCTTTTGCGAGTAACTTTTGCCACAGGCGGAGATAAATCTATGAGGTCATGTAACGATGGATTGGGAATAGAAGACGTGAGAGA
>NW_007487479.1:0-287 GCF_000475195.1 Diaphorina citri
CCCGGGCGGGAATCGAACCCGCGGCCTAGCGCTTACAAGGCAGACGCACTACCAACTAAGCTAAGTAGGCTGGCACAAAGAAACTTTGATGAATAAGACTTAGGTAGAAGATTTTTCTCTAAATCACCGTCTTTTCATCCGAGCTCTCAAGAAGGGTTTAGACAATCTCAGCCATGGCGTTTCAAAAGGGTTCACAGAATCCTGTGTTTACATTACTCTTCCCTACTTATTCCTTAGGAGCCTCCTAAGACTAAAGTCAAACATATCAAGTATTCCTCAGAATAGGG
>NW_007487480.1:0-287 GCF_000475195.1 Diaphorina citri
CAAAATGGACAGACAATACATTTTATTTTGATGTAGGTATGTTGTTGTTTTGAACTGAAAACTAATGTCACTCACCCATGACATAAACCAGAGCCAATAGGGCTTGGAGAGGTAGGATCAGTAAGTACTGACACTGATACAAGTATTTTCAGTCTGAAACAAAATGAAAAAAAAAATTAAAAAGCATTAAACATGGGCTCCAGGCTCCAGGTCACTTTTTTTTTTTCTTTGAGAGAGAAATTTGATAGACTTAAGTCGTCTTCTTCTTCTTCTACACCTTTTCCCAC
>NW_007487481.1:0-287 GCF_000475195.1 Diaphorina citri
CGGAATTTTTACTAGATATCTATTTGTTTACGAATGTTATGAGAACTTTACAAGGATTACTTACTGAAATTCTTGGGCCAACAACTGTGGATCATGTGCAGAAATCCGACCTTAGCACCCATGCTTGAATTTGAACACTGACGCTTTTGACACACTAGGGTACCACCACTTTCTTGTTCATTAATTGGCGATTATATGGTTTAGAAAACTATGATTTCATGTACAAAAAGATCTGGAGCATCCATTTTGATACCCACCTGTGCAAAAGGTAATTGAGTCTGTGTGTG
>NW_007487482.1:0-287 GCF_000475195.1 Diaphorina citri
CGAATGTAATTCTCTTTCACTTGGTGTTTTATTCGTTTTTCCAATTCGTATGTATTTTCTTCTATTCACCTCGCACACTTGGCATGTATTCGCTCTAGCACAATCAAATACAGATGAAATTCCAACGAAAGAGAGTTCGTTTCAATTTTATCTCTTTCATTCCCCAATATTTCCCGTTGGGAAAGAAAATACGCCAATATGCTACCCGGTCTCATCTGTGAATGAGAACTTGGAATTATTTATTTTAGACATTTGAGGATTCGAGTCCATGAATACCAGGTATTGCA
>NW_007487483.1:0-287 GCF_000475195.1 Diaphorina citri
CCTTACTCAGCCAGAGTATGGCCGGGAAAAGCCAGCAGCACGCGATTGTCCAGATGATCACCCATTTTGTATCAAGCACGTGCTACGTTGCTTAACTCGAGTGATCCATGAGGAACTGGTGAATTCAACGTGCTATCGCCGCTGTCTTAACTTAACCTTATCGTAAAAATGGGTACTACTGCAACTTTTCGTGGCCCACTATAGCACTACTTCAATGTTTACAAAAGGGTATTTGTGTCATATCATTAGGATTTTGACCATTATTCTTACGTCCTCCCTATGCTTGA
>NW_007487484.1:0-287 GCF_000475195.1 Diaphorina citri
CTTTCGATCTTACCAAGTTTATAACATATGTACTTAATTATGTATATGTATCTACCTAAAGGTTCCTGTCCATGTCGATCGGCTGTAGACGCGCTTTTGTTAGAAGCTAAGAAAACCATAGGTATTTTTATTATTTGTATACTTGTACTTATACTTACTTATTAAATTTATTATTATAGGTTTTATGTACAATGCAAGGTAAGGTACAATACAAGTAACCTTCGACACTGACACACATATCAGAGTTTTTCACTTACCATAAATTTCGTAATAGCAGGTCATTCAGG
>NW_007487485.1:0-287 GCF_000475195.1 Diaphorina citri
CATGCATCCAAGGAATAAATACCGAGTACCACCGGATTTTAAACAGTTGGCAATTGAATATCCAGAGTTCCGGAAACATTTACATCAGGTCAGTACATTTTGTAATTATTTGGACTCCATGACTTTCTGAAGGTCCAAATCAACCAATCAGACAAATTGTTAGTCTCTTAGCCAGCCTAGTTTGCTTGGAAAGTAACACACCTGCCTTGTAAGCACTAGGTCATTGGTTTGATTCATGCCTGATGCCTGAAATAAAAATTATCCCAAACAGATAAGGTTTGTTCTTG
>NW_007487486.1:0-287 GCF_000475195.1 Diaphorina citri
GTAGGAATACAAATGGGCGCCATTTTTCCCCTTGTCATAACCAAGCCATACGGAAGAGAAGGTAAAGAAGACGAAGAAGAAGGAGGAGAAGAAGGAGGAGAAGAAGAAGGAGGAGGAGAAGAAGGAGGAGGAGGAGAAGAAGAAGAAGGAGGAGAAGAAGAAGAAGGAGGAGGAGGAGGACGACGAAAAAAAAGTTTAAAAAAGTGGAAGTACTAAGTTACACACTCAGTTAGGCTTGAATCAGAATGTTACCTTTTTTATCACCTTTTCTTCTTCTTCTTCTTCTT
>NW_007487487.1:0-287 GCF_000475195.1 Diaphorina citri
CTCTCCATTGATTCAGCTTTTCAATTTTCAATTCATTCCTTCACAATGACATTTTCCAGGGGATATCTAGGGGGGGGGATTAGAGAGAGGGAGAAAATTTACCAATTTGTTGACTTTTACTGAAGAGTTAATTAAAAAAATAATAATAAAAACATGAAAAGACAAGCAGGGTCCGTCCCTCCGGGAATTTTTTAGCCCGTAGTGATTACAGAAAATCAGTACCTACCTATGTACCTACCTAATTTGTTTAATATTCAGTTTATTATTATTCTTGATTTGATTTTTTG
>NW_007487488.1:0-287 GCF_000475195.1 Diaphorina citri
TGACGTACTGATAGCGTACAAATGTCTTCTACACTAGCACCTGACCTAGGATAACACTTTATGTCATAACTAGGAGGGAAAACTCTGCGCAACACAGGCTCTAAGTTGTGAACATGAAAATCACCTACAATGCTAAGTTTTTTCCTACTACTACAACTTAGCTGTCGTGAAGCTGCAACTTGTTTCCGCAGGTTCTCCAACTCCGCTTTGTCCGCATCCCATGCTGCTTCTATCGTCCTGATGGAGTCCCGTAGGTTCGAGATGAGAACTTTGCAGTCAGCTAACTC
>NW_007487489.1:0-287 GCF_000475195.1 Diaphorina citri
GGTTGAATTTTTCTCACTCAGGTTGAATTTTTCTCACTCAGGTTGAATTTTTCTCACTCAGGTTGAATTTTTCTCACTTGAATCACACAAACTGATTTTCTTCCATCTCCCTCGCCCTTTTCTCTCATCTCTTCTTTCAACATGTCGAACATCGTAACTCCAAAACTCCACCTCAACATTCTCATTTCTGCGACTTCCTATTTCATATGTCGGGAAAATTAAAACGAGAGAGGGAGAGAGAGGGAGAGAGAGAGAGAGAGAGAGAGAGAGAGAGAGAGAGAGATTGA
>NW_007487490.1:0-287 GCF_000475195.1 Diaphorina citri
GATACCTATTACAAATTACCTGAAGAAAGAAGAATTAACTATATAAAATACATAAACAAGCCTCTGGCTGGATGCTATATAAGCACAGACTATGAATTACTCATATGATATTTGTCTTCATTTGGTTTTTCTTTCTATTCAAGTAGATTTCTTGTCATCTTGTCACTTGCTAATTGAATAAATATGATTGTGAAGAATATGTAAAGACTGTTTGATAATTGACTGTTTGTTTGATAACTGTTGGGTGGTATGTTAAACTAACACAAGATTCAGCTCAATACTTCAAC
>NW_007487491.1:0-287 GCF_000475195.1 Diaphorina citri
GGTCGCTATTCAAGACTTTGGTTTTGAAAAAGCTCAAAAATGTTCACTCTTCTCAGGACTTCAGTTTTCAGCCCAAGTTAATCAAACTGTGCAGAGAGGTTCTTTATGAAATGTAGATCAAAAGTCTCCTTGGGACCAACCTCCGTAAATGTACGGCTCGGCCGCTATTGAAGACTTTAATTTCAGTTTTCAGCCCAAGTCAATCTTGTTTTTTTTTTCTATACAATACGTATATTCTCTATCCTGATAGGTACAAGCAATTGGTTACACACTGTATCTTCCACATT
>NW_007487492.1:0-287 GCF_000475195.1 Diaphorina citri
GTTTTCATTACCTTTTGGAGTCTACTGATCTCTTTTGTGTTCTCTATAGATCCACAAAAGGCTCTCCAAGATAATGTTTTAGCTCTTCTTACTTCGGCATTGTATCTCGTGAGTGAGCGTTTATACTCCGCCCAATCATTACCATACTTTCTAGCCCTTCGGAAGAGTTTTCTAACCTTGGTTCTCATAAGAGCAAGGTTATTGTTCCACCATTTTGTTTTACCATTGCTGGTTTTAACAATAGGTGTGTTGTTACTTTCGTATGCTTTCATGATGCAATCCTGCAG
>NW_007487493.1:0-287 GCF_000475195.1 Diaphorina citri
TACCCCAAAAAAAGTTCATGACACGTTCTAGAAATCTAGACCACACACATACCTACATAGGTACCTACATAACTGTGCCAATCAGCCAACATAGGTATCTAACAGATATTTATTTGTTTAAGCAAAATGTTTCCCAAATTTTTACTTCCAACTCCTGTCTCTTCGATTACAAGTCCAACGTTCTACCTCTGAGCTACTCGGGCAGGTTGATACATCTAATCTACTTTAACCTACCCTCTGCGGGGGAAAAATACCAACCTCGATCACGTCAGTACTACCGAATCCAA
>NW_007487494.1:0-287 GCF_000475195.1 Diaphorina citri
TTTAGAGACCAATTGGTTAAACACAACTGTTAACAAATTGGAGCGATTCTGAGTCTGAAATCCCGAGGGAAAAAGTCTTCATAGCAGAACATCTTCAGTAATCTGAACAATTTTAAGATGTTAATCTTTGTCAGAAATATGCATGAGCGTGATGTGCACTACGTCACTCTACGATTTGTTAACAATCAAAGTCCACAACAGACTAAAAATAATGGTTCCTCAACAAGAAGTTCCAATACCAACCTTCATGGAAATACTTTGAGAAGAAGACGTCTCTCCATAAAAAT
>NW_007487495.1:0-287 GCF_000475195.1 Diaphorina citri
TCCTGTCTTCCTTCTCTCTTCGATTTCGGGACGATAAGACCATAGCAGTTACAGCTCCCTCTGTCAAACCTCTTAAAATAATAATAATAATAATAATAAAGTCATCAGGTAACGTTCCATGCTCACAGCAATCGGTAATGATTTTGAAAAGTAATCCTTCTGTCTTTCCGTCTAGATTTTTCAATATTTCCCCAGGGATGTCAACAATTATTGTTGCTTTTTTGATGTTAAACTCCTTGATTGCTTGGGTAAATTCGTTTTTAGTGATTGCTGGTCCTTTTGAGTTC
>NW_007487496.1:0-287 GCF_000475195.1 Diaphorina citri
CTCAAAAACCTAAACAAGATGAGTGTGATACCTATAACAGGAAAGAAGAGAAGAAAAGGGAGGAGAGAGGAGAGGAGAGGAGAATTTGAATTTAATTAAATATAAATTTTGAATAATTTTTCATTTTTATTTACTTAATACATAACTAATAATAACAATATGACATCTCTTAAGCTAATAAATTGGTAACTTCTAGAGATGGGGTTCTCTCCAGTGGCGTAGCGTCCATGTAGGGCGTGTATGGCGGCCATACACTCAAAATTTACTCAAATACCCTTAAATATTGA
>NW_007487497.1:0-287 GCF_000475195.1 Diaphorina citri
GTTCACTCTGGCCATCCTGGTAATGATGGAGGGTCTGTCTGCATTCCTGCACACACTACGTCTACATTGGTAAGTTAATAGAAGAGAATACGAGTATACCTCGTTTGTTCTGTCAGAATTAGACTGAAAAGTCCCTTTACTCCCGCAGTCTAAACAAGGTCTTTTGTATTTGGTACAGAATAAATTCACAAATTACAAATAAAAACCTTGCTTTTTTTTAAAAAAAAAAAAAAAAATGATAGGCAGAAATACTATTAATAATAATAAAAGAATAATGTAGAATAAAA
>NW_007487498.1:0-287 GCF_000475195.1 Diaphorina citri
TTTCAATCTCCAGATGAGTTGTCGTTTGAACAGGGGTATTTTATTCTGTGCAGTTTCACAAGCGCTAGCCTATGAGGCAGTCCCAAATGCACTTCTGTACCGCTACAAATCCAATAGAAACTAACTAACTGGACTGGAATGTTTTTTAACACTAATGGTGTTGAGGCGAGGCCAGTAGCCAGGTCTCGAGCTCTTTCCACCACACTCTCGGACTGTCTGACAGAATAAACGGACTGTCTGACAGAACAAACGGACTGTCTGACAGAACAAACGGACTGTCTGACAGA
>NW_007487499.1:0-287 GCF_000475195.1 Diaphorina citri
AATTCTCTGGTAATTATAGTCATTTTGCTTTAGACTTTGTAGAGGAATTCTCTCATTTTAGATGTATCTCTGATATTAGTAGTAGGTACTATTTTTATGAATACTCGTGAAGTTATTTAATTATTCCTACCTAATACCTACAGGTCAGGTGTGAACGGGCCTATTGGGAAAATTTCAGCGAATTTGGCTGTCAGTTAATTCGGAATTATTGACCTATTTCGCAAATTTTACCCCTGTAGATACTGTTCATTATTTAAGCCTAGGGCCATTGACACCCTTCATCTACA
>NW_007487500.1:0-287 GCF_000475195.1 Diaphorina citri
CGCTCTTCCGATCTTGAAAGAAGAAGAAGAAGAAGAAGAAAGAAGAAGGAGGAGGAAGAAGAAGAAGGAAGAAGAAGAAGGAAGAAGAAGAAGAAAGAAGAAGAAGAAAGAAGAAGAAGAAGAAAGAAGAAGAAGGAAGGAGAAGAAAGAAGAAGAAGAAAGAAGAAGAAGAAAGAAGAAGAAGAAAGAAGAAGAAGAAGGAAGAAGAAGAAGAAAGAAGAAGAAGAAAGAAGAAGAAGAAGAAGGAAGAAGAAGAAGAAAGAAGAAGAAGGAAGGAGAAGAAAGAA
>NW_007487501.1:0-287 GCF_000475195.1 Diaphorina citri
GTGCATAAGCAACCACCGTGGCCGAGTGGGTATCGCACTAGGCTTACATGCCGGAGGTCCCTGGTTCGATTCCCAGCGTTGTCGAAGTTTTTTTCGGCTGCACTCAGCCTCATAATGACAATCAAGTAGCTACTTCAATCGAGTTTTATATTTGAAATTGAATCCATGGAAAGATTGTTGAAATCTATGGAAATTAGCGAGTATGCACACAAACGTTTTGTGTTGCATCCTTGTCACATTTGTGAATTACATACCAAATTTCAAGTCTCTAGCTCATACCGTTCCCG
>NW_007487502.1:0-287 GCF_000475195.1 Diaphorina citri
CAACAATCAACTGAACTGACTACTTAATTGTACTGAGGTCAGTTTGCAACTACCATTCATATTGGGTACCTATACTACCTATTAGGTGTGAAGGTGAAAGCGCAGGGTCTTTTGAGGGATGGACTTGTAATAATTTTACTCTATCTGTCCGTCGTCTCTGAGCCCTAAAAAAATCAAACAGGATATAAGAAATGCCAGTACTTAGTACCTACTTACCTTACCACCAAAAAGTAAAAAAAAAATCACATAATTTAAAAATTTAATTTAATTATTTAAATTTAAATTCA
>NW_007487503.1:0-287 GCF_000475195.1 Diaphorina citri
TGGATGCAACACTAATACCAACTGTCAAAATCAGCTTGAAAAAAATGGATTGCCTCACTTTCCATTGTAAGTGGATACAGATTCTAGTCTACAAAATAGATTTGTTTCAAAGAATACCCTTCAATACTTAGGCTAGTGCAATGGAAGCAGTGAGAGGTGACTTAGGGAGTTACAATTCTTTAGCGTTTGTGAAAATGACATATTGCCGGCGTTTAACCAGCCGTGCACCAACACCACGGTTTTCTTGTCGCTCGAGAAGTAAGAGTCCAGAATCGAATCTGGGTCAT
>NW_007487504.1:0-287 GCF_000475195.1 Diaphorina citri
CTTTGCGAACAAGGATTTGAAGAAGAGGTTTCGGGAGAGTTTAAAGAGTCTGCAGATAAGTGAGGTAACAGTAATTACTGAAGTAACAGACTGCCAAGCTGACTGAAGATGAATCCCCACACGAACAAATCATCAAAGCATCAGTTGATTTTCCCGCTAATGGGAGTGGTACAAAACGAAAACAAATCACTGGAAAACATCAGAACTTTGCAAATGGAATATGGAACACCAAAATAACCCGCAGAAAACTTTCCCAGAAATTTAATCCTTTGAAACCTAAGAGCGTC
>NW_007487505.1:0-287 GCF_000475195.1 Diaphorina citri
TCACTCAAATATAAAACACAAATCAGGAGGGGGCTAATTCTATTATGCGAAAGCAAAACAGTTCAAGTCCATATATAAAACTGTCGAAGTAGGCCATACATAAGTGCAGTCTCAAAATCCAAACAGGATAACACACTCATGATTTGATTTTCGAGTGTTCTTCAAAAGATAGTTTTTGAATTTGGTTCTGGAATATAGGGTGTTCAACAAGTATTGAACTATTAATTCAAAATGGAAAACTTTCGCTACTTTCATCTTATTTGTTCGACTCACCCTGTACTTACGAG
>NW_007487506.1:0-287 GCF_000475195.1 Diaphorina citri
GACACTGGAAGAGAGTAGGTAGGTGGGAAACCCAATAAAGCGATTACTGCATAATATGTAGGTAGATAATCTCACTTACTTAAGTGATCAAAAATTAACAGCTTATTTAGATCTTGGACTTCAAGGTCGTAGAATGTTTTAAAAAAAAGTTTTAGACGTTGCCATGGGACAGGCTTAACATTGGAAAGCCATCACTACAGCTCCAACTGTATTAGGGAAACAGGAAACCCACATAGTATAGAAGAGGGTAGGAGGATACGTACTCGAACCTTTAGTGAAGAAGTTCT
>NW_007487507.1:0-287 GCF_000475195.1 Diaphorina citri
TTCAGATGAAGAAAATGGATCAGTTACAACAGGAATGGAATTCAGGTGTTCCGAAACTACATCTTTCTTGTCCTCTTTCAACATAATTGTGTCGTTTTCCTTTGGTTCATTTGTTGTACTTTCTGAACTTTCGGATAACTTTGTTTGTTCTATGGCCAAAGATTGATCCCCGTGGTTCGTACATTGTTCATTTAGATTTTCATTAGATGTCCCGTTTGTTACATCACTACTATGACTTGTGATGGAATTTTTACTATTCACAGCCTGTTTGTTTTCATCTACACTTG
>NW_007487508.1:0-287 GCF_000475195.1 Diaphorina citri
GGTGGTTGCACACGCAATGCAGCATCTTCATCCACGGAAAATTCTCTTCCTAGCGAGCAATTTAAGTCTCGCTGAGGGACTGACATTTTGTCTTGCACCCAACTGTAATTGTCATCTTTAGCTTTATTTGAGCGATGTTCAAACCCCGGAATTGGCACTTTTTGTACAAAAAAGTTCAAATGAGAACTTGGAGGAGAGACCCTCTCGAGAGGGGGCTACACGAATGAAACCTAGCCCGGATTTCACCTGGTCAACCTTTGTCAAGATCTCCGTCAGTACGGTAACTG
>NW_007487509.1:0-287 GCF_000475195.1 Diaphorina citri
TGACAAAAGAAAAAGGGTAATGCTACAATCATAATTAAGATAATTAACCCCATTAGTTTCTTTTAATCTTTGATTTTCATCTTGATGAGCCATGAAAAGGAATTATTATCGGAAATTAAACATTAAAAACATTATTATTTTTTGAAGAGGTTTGATGGAGGGAACTGCTAAGGTCTTACCGTCCCGAAATCGAAGAGAGAAGAAAGATAGGATAGGAGAAAGCTAGCCGTTCAGTCTCCGCCCCGGACGGGAATCGAACCTGCCAATTCTCATTGGGAGTACCATAA
>NW_007487510.1:0-287 GCF_000475195.1 Diaphorina citri
TTTC
Organism: Diaphorina citri; assembly: GCF_000475195.1. Taxonomy (NCBI): domain Eukaryota; kingdom Metazoa; phylum Arthropoda; class Insecta; order Hemiptera; family Psyllidae; genus Diaphorina; species Diaphorina citri. Next base: position 5 of record NW_007487510.1, read on the forward strand.
TTTTTAACTTTATTCTAATAAGTCCTACATTAACATTCAGGGTGGCATGTGGTTGGGAAACTCGATAACAGGCGTCCCCTCTTGGAGTTTGGTACAAGCGCTATGATTTTTTTCTGATCCTAAGGCCAGTCACTCACTATGAGGTATCCACTTGCCAGGGACTTGATCAGGTGTACCAGACCTGGCAGGTGGACCTGATCTGGTGTACCTGTCAGGTCTACCTGATAGTGAGTGGTTTACCTAAGAAAAATTGTTCTTTTGGGGTTGTGGACGTAAAACTGTA
>NW_007487511.1:0-287 GCF_000475195.1 Diaphorina citri
AGTTTGCGCATGATATTCAGCATGATCTCACCTATAATATACGCGAGGGATATGAGGCAGAGGTGAGTACAACTCACAACTATAACAGTAACACACGTCTTATTAATGGCCATTCTATGTCTCAAGTAAAGTCAAAGCATTGGAAGAAATTTCTTTATTGGATGAGTTCTTAACTTCTTATTGTTCAACCCCATTAGCACAGTTGTTTATCTTTCTACCTCATTCGCATCATTGTCACAGGAAATTGTGTATTCACCGAAAAGTTTCTACCTCTTACCTTTGTTTCA
>NW_007487512.1:0-287 GCF_000475195.1 Diaphorina citri
CCCCCCGGTCACTAAGAATGTCAGCAATTTTACAGTGACAATAAAACCACTATCAGTCAATGAGTTAATTAATTAACCAAACAACAGTAAAAAAGATTAACCTTTTGGAAACGGAACCAATTCTCTTTTGAAAACAGAAATGGCTATTAATGAATTTATTTAACTTTGACATCCTTTGTAAATACTATTTTACTTAAGTTATATATAATAATAATAAAGGAAGGACGGACTAAAAATGGATACTTACGAGTAGGTTTTTAGTCCGTCCTTCCTTTATTATTACAATA
>NW_007487513.1:0-287 GCF_000475195.1 Diaphorina citri
GTAGGTATGTAAGAACATGTACATGTAGATAGGTATCAAGATGTATGTAGGTATTTGCAATTAATAAAATTATACTTTTAATGACCTCAGGCAACTCTGCTGAGAGAGAGAGAGAGAGAGAGAGAGAGACAGAGAGAGGAGAGAGTGACCAGTTGCATGTAGACCTGGTAGATACGTCAACAATTCAACAGTAGAATATACTTGAAAAAAAGGAATGTAATTACACTTTTTTTTTCTTAATTTTCATCAAAATGGGACTTTAGTAGATAAATATACCGTTCTTGAAC
>NW_007487514.1:0-287 GCF_000475195.1 Diaphorina citri
AACTCAAAAGCCAAGGTCAGAGTAGAGGGTGAATACACAGAAACCTTCCTCGTCAACACTGGAGTCCGTCAAGGAGATGGAATTTCTCCTCTACTCTTCAACATCGTCCTTGAAAAGACCTTGAGAAAAACAAAATCAGTAGACAAGGGGGTAAACTTTGGACCTACCATCAACCTGCTCGCCTTTGCGGATGATATTGTGTTACTGGCAGAAAAGGAAGAAGATCTTGTGTCGTTGGCAGAAATACTAATAACTGAAGCCAAGAAGGTTGGATTAAATGTGAGCTG
>NW_007487515.1:0-287 GCF_000475195.1 Diaphorina citri
TCGTCCAAATTCAAAATTCTGCTTTTCCATTGGCTATTACACTTGTAAAATACTTTTCCATACTTTGGTGATTTAGGGTACTGTTTTGTTCGTAATATAAGAGTCTAAGGCATCTTGAGCAAAAATTGAAGGGATGACATGGTATAGAAAGAAATGAAGATTCTTCAATACCGCTTAGAGGGTAAATTCGAAATGATTTTCGGATCTTATTGGAAACGGACGAAACAAATTTATTTTTAAACAGTTCTTTTCTTCTATTTAAAATTCTTCGCTTCTTCCACATTACT
>NW_007487516.1:0-287 GCF_000475195.1 Diaphorina citri
ACATAATAATGGAGCTCTAAGGGTTAGATGGTAGAGAACGCCTCCGGCGTTAACCTCGCCTAGTGGTTACCTTCCACTCAAGAGTCTATTATTGTTGTTATTATTATTACACTACTATCACGTCACATGACGTGTGGCTGTCCTGAACGCGAATACCTACTATATTATGAGAAAACTTTGAACACATCTTTCTGACTCCCCATGAGCTCACGTGACGTGATGGTAGTGTGTTTCTAGTTTCTACTTTAACCCGGGTCTCCCGCACGCAAGGCAAAAATACATTGGGA
>NW_007487517.1:0-287 GCF_000475195.1 Diaphorina citri
GTTTTCGGTGTAATTTAACAATATCTCGGGAACGGTACAAGCTAGAGACTTGAAATTTGGTATGTAGTTCACAAATGTCACAAGGATGCAACGTTTGGTTGAGATGGTTGCTGCGCTTGGCGGTATTTTGACCGCTTTGGACAGATTTTGACCGTTTTTCGGCGGTTTTCAGCTATAGCGACAAAACGCTTAGAGATATTGTAAAAGATGGGTAAAAGAACACTCAAATAAGCATCATTCAATAGGATAAGGAAAGTCGTGTGATGTTCACACCAGATTTTTTTCAA
>NW_007487518.1:0-287 GCF_000475195.1 Diaphorina citri
TTTATCCATCGAATTCAGTGAAACCGGATTCAACTACCTATCTGGATAGCATCAGGAAATTGAAATTTTTATTAGGTAGGTAGGTATACGAGTAATACGAGTATGTAGGTAGGTACTTTGTTCGCAATATTGTAGCACATTTTATATTTTTCTAATCATTCTACCTACATACATCAAAACTGTTCGAGCTCTTATGATTGTCATATCGTTCTGTGAAGATTACAAAAGTTATAATACCGATAAAAATGATAAAATATCAATAACTACCTATAATACAAGGTGTCCTA
>NW_007487519.1:0-287 GCF_000475195.1 Diaphorina citri
TCCCACTGGTCAGTGATCACCCAAGTTAGGGAAATTCATGGTTGGTTTACCCAAGGGAAATTTCAGGCTGATATACTCCCTGTTTTAAGTTTCCCAGCTAAACTTACAAATCTACGACAGCACTTTGAATAAAATTTTGTGAACCTCCCAACGTGGGCCTTTTGCCTGACATTTTGACAGTCCAAATTTAGTTCAAGCATGTCTTCTTCTCTGTTCCTTTGCATATTTTGGAGTGTGGGGCCGGAGCCATTCCACGAATTTCGTCTTAATTCACTTTAAAGCCCTCG
>NW_007487520.1:0-287 GCF_000475195.1 Diaphorina citri
CCGAATGGGGAGCACCCCGTGAGGAGTACGTACATGAGGACACCTACTGACCTGTAGGGGAGAGGAGAGAGGGAGGATTAGTCGAATGAAGTGAGTTTTGAGTTTTTTATTCTATAAAAAGGGGATTCATTTGAACTTAATCCTTAAATGTCTTGAAGAAAGCCAAATGAAAGGATAATAATTTTGATTGAAGTTTTGTCGTCCCAAAACGAAGCATATTGTAGAAAGTGGATCTTTGAGAGTTCTGAAGTTATGAAATTCCGAAACATACCGATTTTGTAATATTT
>NW_007487521.1:0-287 GCF_000475195.1 Diaphorina citri
GCGGGAATCGAACCTGCGATTTAGCGCTTACAAGGTAGGCGCGTTACAAGCTGACTAGATCTAATTATCTGCTGGCCCTGCTGCTACTGCTCTCCGATCGCTAACCTACTGAAAATAAATAAATTAAACACTGTTTAACTGTTTATACTTAATTATGATCATTTCATTAATATTATGGCTAATTATGCTCATTAATATTTTGTTGCAGGCAAAAATGTCAGACTGATCTCTGTACCAGATTTCTTCTCTTCAAGAACAGTGGCCATTTTGAATCTATCAACACTGGA
>NW_007487522.1:0-287 GCF_000475195.1 Diaphorina citri
CCCATGATTAATTCACCGGGTATGGAGTTTGATATTCATACGCGACTTGAAAAAGTTCACACTGGATATAATATGTTCACGCAACTTCAACTAGGCTGGCTTAACTTTTTGAAATAGATACCTGATACAAGTATGATCATCATCTCCTAAAGGCATCGCCTTGTCGAGACAGCCATTGTTCTCTGTCCATTGCCATCAACTTCATCTGGAAGTAATAATAATAATAATAATAGTGCTTATTTATACTGCTCGCATAGGACTGAAAAGTCCCTTTACTCCAGCAGTAG
>NW_007487523.1:0-287 GCF_000475195.1 Diaphorina citri
TATACAAAACCATCGCACTGCAGAAAAAAACACTAGGCCCCAAAGAGGTTTGATAGAGGGAACCGTATCTTCTGAGGTCTTACCGTCCCGAAATTCGGGGAAAAAAGAACAGGGTAGGAGAAAGTTAGCCGTTCCGAGAAAGAAATTTATACTTTACGATTAAGTTTGCACCGGGCGGGAATCAAACCCGCGACCTAGCACTTATAAGGCAGGCGCGTTACCCTCCTGGCTACATAACTAAGCTGTCGAATGCCACTTTAATGGATCCTTTATGCCTTCAGTTATTA
>NW_007487524.1:0-287 GCF_000475195.1 Diaphorina citri
CATGAAAAAAATCCCTCCCCCTTTTTCCCTGTTAACCACCGAGTAAATAGTAAAAACTAAACCGCAAAGCGTTCTATTTCCCCCTGACTATTCACATTTAGTGAGTAAAGAGATTTTCCCCCCGTTTAATGCTGAAAAGGCTGGAGGGATTGGTGGGAGTTTTGTGAGACAATGGTGGGAATAAAGCATTAGTTAGGGGGAGAGGGAAGAAAAAAAGGGATATTCTTTATTTTTTTAAGCTTCTTGCTTTAATAGGTTTATCTTTTTTGCTACTTATTACGAGAATT
>NW_007487525.1:0-287 GCF_000475195.1 Diaphorina citri
GGGCGGGCCCCCTCTTGCTCCTCTCCTAAATACAGTCCTGGTGATGAACACTGGAACCTCGACGGCAGGGGTTCCCAAACTTTTGAGTACTGCGTACCACCTGACACCTCAAGGTTCTTTCGGCGTACCACCAAACATTAATTTTGTTTGGTTTGGGGTTTAAAGAAAGATACTATAGCGCCGCAGGCGAAATTTTTTTGTTATTGTAATACGGTGTCGCAATTTTTTGGTACATTGATTGTAGATTTTTTCTCTCACAACTAGGGTTACCAGATTTATTTTTCGCA
>NW_007487526.1:0-287 GCF_000475195.1 Diaphorina citri
GGTTAGGTTAGGTTAGGTTAGGTTAGGTTAGGTTAGGTTAGGTTAGGTTAGGTTAGGTTAGGTTAGGTTATGGAATGTGTAATGTTATATGGCATAATCATGGAATATGATAACAAAGCAATGTAATTTGTGCAACGTATAAAAAGGTCAAATATAATCGGGGCTGTTTTTTAAGCCGATAGGTAATCGTCCGAATTCACAAGTGCCTTAATTGCTCAATACAAATTGACAGTAGTCATATGGAAAACTAATGCGTTTGGCCATGGTGACATCAGAAAAATGTAAGA
>NW_007487527.1:0-287 GCF_000475195.1 Diaphorina citri
TTTTGAAAAATTTTAAAAAAAAAAAAAAAAAAAAAAAAAATAGGTACCTATCTGTTTTAAATTACATTATAGCTATAAAAAGACGCTTGTGTCTATTACGCATGGGCATCTCTAACTCGTTCTTGGAAATATTACTCGGATTATATGCACATAAAAAGGCCAAAATATGCATGGAATATGCACCATAAAATTGTCAAAATATGCAAAACAGTATGAATAGTCAAATATCTATTTGTACAAAACAAGTAGATTGGGTCTAATAGATCTTATCTATTGTTAGTTTGTTA
>NW_007487528.1:0-287 GCF_000475195.1 Diaphorina citri
CTCATGAATCAGAGATAAACCTAATGTTAAAATCAATGTTGACTTTTCCGGAAGTGTAAATTCCCCAGCATTTGACTAACATGAAGTAAAGTAACATTAACATGGAGTTACCTATAATCTTGAAGGTTATTTCCACTGCTTTAAAAATCAACTATCAACATAACATATACGTAAATTAGCAGAATTCATCAATTAACTATAGGTATTCCTTCGGTACACCAGTGGTCAGGACGCTCGCGTGGTAATCAGGAAGGCTTGGGTTCAATCCCAGCCGACGCTACGTATCG
>NW_007487529.1:0-287 GCF_000475195.1 Diaphorina citri
GCTGCAGGGAGCACCAAAAAATGTGACATAAAAACACGAAATCGCATCCACAGAACACAGTACGTCGTGTGGACTTCATAAGTAGTGTGTTAACAAGATCCTACATAATTTCATTCCTCATTCAGTTACGGACTGTTGACTAAGCGCATGCAAGTAATTTAATTCCAAACCCAACTTGCAAACAGTTCAACTTGCATTCAGTTTACATCGTTTCTGCACGTTGCACGCGGAATAATACATAAATCTTTTTTCCAATCTCTTGTAATTGCGAGGCCTGTCGCTCATTG
>NW_007487530.1:0-287 GCF_000475195.1 Diaphorina citri
CAGTACTGTAAAATAATAAACAATTTTCCTCAATAAAAGGTGATCATCATCAAATGAACTCATCACAACAATAATATTCATCACGAGAAAAATTCCCCTACAATCCCTCCATGCAGATTTTTTTTCAAGAGGTTTGGTAGCAATGCGGGTCTTATCGGAAATTAAAGAGAGACAGGATAGGAGAACGCCGGCCGTTCCGAGAACGATCCCACCCCTGCCGAGGATCGAACCCGCGACCTAGCCTTCATCTTCTTATTTCACTGCAATTTTTCTCAATTTTGTTTGCC
>NW_007487531.1:0-287 GCF_000475195.1 Diaphorina citri
GATGTATACATTGCTTAAAAATCTTACCGATTGTTTCTTGTTTGGCTTGTTGCTGATGTGATCACTATAATGTGATTTCCCTCCACTATTCCCCACCGATTTCTTAGAGTACTGTTCAGGATGATATTTGAACAGTGTATACCCATTTCCTTGTTTTTGTTGACTTGCACCATACAGATTGTTCATAACACTTTCCGGCACTCTTTCGGTAATATTGTAAATACTACTTGAAGGTGCCGAGTCACTTTCAATATCTTTGGTTGGTTTTGCTTGAACGGTAGATGTGC
>NW_007487532.1:0-287 GCF_000475195.1 Diaphorina citri
CACTTGCTAGCTATAAAAAATAGAAGATAAAGTATGAAGATTTGAGTAGTCCAGTTCCAAAAGTGGACATGAGAAAATCCATTTCTTCAAAGTAGAAGGACCTAATTTCAGATGTGTAGGTAACGGAATAGCCTAAACATATCTACTAGGTAATTGACTCTACTGGCCTTGATCAAAGATCACTGATGTATCAACCATCAGGCCTAGGTGATTTATAGTAGGTGTTAGGAATACAGGATCTGACGTTCTCTCTAAAGCAAGTATGTCCAAGCCAGCCTAGTTAGCTT
>NW_007487533.1:0-287 GCF_000475195.1 Diaphorina citri
AAGTGAGTGGCCTCTAGATCTTGATACGTCTAGTATCAGTGAAGATGTGGATAGGGAAGAAAAGAAAAGAGCTTTTGTAACCGTTCAACCTGAGCCTAGTGTGTTGCTGGAATTAGCTAAGAGACATTCCTTTTGGCTCAGACTTCTACATGCCATTGTGTATGTGTTGAGATTTTTGAAACTGTTACCTCCTAGAGATGGTAGGGTATGTATTACAACTTGTGACATGCAAGAAGCCGAAACCAGGTTACTCAAAGCTGTTCAACAAGAATGCTTTGCCAAGGAAA
>NW_007487534.1:0-287 GCF_000475195.1 Diaphorina citri
ACCAGACTTGAATGCCGGAGATTCCGGGTTCGATTTTCGGCTGAGTCGAAGTTTTTGCGCTTTGCCACAAAGTTCGATGGAGTAGCGACCAGTGACGGCATTATCAGAGTAAAAGGAAAATTTAGAGAGTTGAAGGAATTAAAATTAGTCAAGGAGGCGCTTAATTAATACTGTGATCTGGTACAGGCATCGTTTGTGATAAAACTCTCTGTTTCACCACAAATACTTGATTACGTTTCACACTAGTTTATAAAGAAAAAGTTGCTAGAAGTATGTATTTTTTTTTT
>NW_007487535.1:0-287 GCF_000475195.1 Diaphorina citri
TTTTTAATTTTATAACGTTTTTTACGTAAATTTTAAAGTCAATGAATCGAAATGTGGACAAAATTTATTGACAATCAAACTAGATAGGTAGGTAAGTAAAACTAACGAAGTACCTAAGCACTAGGTCGCGGGTTCGATTCCCGCCCGGGGCGGACTTTATCCTGATCAGACGAGGTTCGTTTTCGGAACGGCTGACTTTCTCCTGTCCCGTCTTCAGTGTCTTCTAATCGATTTTTGGACGATAACGGCCGTTGTTCCATTTTTTCCCTTTAACAAACCCCTCAGAT
>NW_007487536.1:0-287 GCF_000475195.1 Diaphorina citri
AAAAAAAAATCCATGATGATTTGATGATGAAAAGTATCAAAACCAATAAATGAAAGCATTTCAACAGTCCAGACTAAAAATAGAACAGAATCCCACACACTTTATAACTTTTTTTCATTTATTTTTTATTTATTTATTTATTTTATTATTATTTTTTTTTTTCCAAAGTTTTCCTCCCTTTCTTTTCCTCTGTCCCTGACAGCTGGGAAATGTGAAATGTGAATGTGCTGGTTAGAGTATTTGCTGTGGCTTTCTATTTTTACGCTTTTGTTAGAACATTCTGACGA
>NW_007487537.1:0-287 GCF_000475195.1 Diaphorina citri
ACTCTCAAGTCTAACATTTCACACTTCACGACCAGGTAGATATCAGGGTAATTCAATCTATCAACAGACCTGAGCAGAACAATCAATCATCATTATGTGTAAAGTAATTCTGTTCACAATGTTTATCTGTGTCATTTACCAATTTTGTTCTAATTCTCTGAGAATGTAGGCAAACAGAAAAGAATGTCTACATGTGTGTTTTTATTTTCCTCTTGAATTCTTCCTTAGTTACCTAGCTACTCACAATGTCTGTCATGTTCCATTGGATTTGGCTTGTAAAATACGTG
>NW_007487538.1:0-287 GCF_000475195.1 Diaphorina citri
GAGACTCCAAGCATCTCCTCCAACAGTTGGAGTACGAGTTAGTTGAAACGGCTCCGATTGGGTGGCATTTGCGGGTCTAGAGTCGTATAAGCTTAACACATCCCTTGGGGGCAGCTGCCCCTGCACCTAAGCCTCACAATGGGCTTTTTGTGTGTGCGGGTCTATAATTCGGAGTTTCGCGGCAATTCAGTACTTGCTGGTAGGCATTTTAGCATTGAAAATCGTCAGTCAGCAAAACCCAAGGAAATGCTTGCGTGTCAAATGGAAGCGTGCACTACGAAGAACAT
>NW_007487540.1:0-287 GCF_000475195.1 Diaphorina citri
AATAATAATAATAATAATAATAATAAAAGAATAATAATAAAAAGTGGCAGGTTTTACCGATGACCGAATCAGAGATTTCAACTAGGTAATGGGTAAGATTGTTTTAAGCTATTTGTCAAACCTGCCACAAATCAATTACAAACTGAAAGAAATATGAGAAAGGAGAGGAAGGGAGATAGGAAGAGAGGATGGATAGAGAGAGAGAGAAGAGAGAGAAAAAAGGGACAGATAAAAAGCTCTTGAAAACTTCAAGTTGTTTTAAAGGAAATATTTTCACTGGGGGAAGC
>NW_007487541.1:0-287 GCF_000475195.1 Diaphorina citri
TCCCTACTCGATCACGCCAACCACTAAAACTCCCCTACGGTGGTTAGCAGCTGGCGTAGTTCCTCCTGTCTGTGTGTGATGGTCCTTGGCACCGTCCTCCTGGCCCTGTGCAGTCCACCTGTAAGTATATAAATCACATACATTTCAAACATATTATTGCTTTCGCCTTGTGTGTGACACATAAATCCTCACTGCTGATGTAAGCATTACTTGACCTATGCTGCTTGATGTAGTTGTGGATAGAATTGCAATTCAGCATCTCCTTCTTCGTTTCTTGACCTGCAGAG
>NW_007487542.1:0-287 GCF_000475195.1 Diaphorina citri
ACCCTCTTCCTCTGACTTGTATATTTGTTGTAACCCATACCACTGGAGTAGAAGATGCAAATCTGGTAAGTGCCTCCTTCATTACTAACATGATCATTGGTCCCAACAGGAATTAATATGAACATCATGCTCTAGGTATCAGTCTAATGACATTATGACAACCACTAAGCTATAAGACTTTTAAAGTTAGCTTTTAATTCTTTGTTATTTAGCTGCTCCATAGATATTTTACCTAGTGTAAGTAAGTACAATTTATAATCTGAGCAGTTGTCCTGACAACTTTTCAG
>NW_007487543.1:0-287 GCF_000475195.1 Diaphorina citri
CTACCAGGTGGATCTGATAGTAAAGGGGTCTTATTATTAATTAGATTCATATTAGACACCCAAATTAGATTAGACATAGGTATTAGACACTATAAGTCAATTATAAAATAAGGTAAGCCATTAGTAAAGGGGTCTACAGAGTACAGACCCACTCAACTTGGACCACAAAAGAATACTCACAAGTTTTGAACGAGAAGAGGCGGGCAAGGTAGTTGCAGTAATCTTGTTCCTTGAGTGCCACACTGTCTGCATCTTCTGGTAGTGGCATACACACCGCGTTCGGCTGA
>NW_007487544.1:0-287 GCF_000475195.1 Diaphorina citri
TAAGTGAAAAGTGGTCACCCATCCAGACACTCACCGAGCTGAATGGCGCTCAACAATGAGTGTTTCGTTGAGAAATAATTGGTTTTTCCCCTATTTGATTACTTGTTTTGTTGATTACTGTTGTTGTTGATTACTGTGATTTTGTTTGTTGTTTACTTGTTGATTACTGTTGATTACTTGTTGATTACTGTGATGTAGTTTACCCCAACCTGACTGATGGGTTGCAGCAATCCCTTCAGCTTGCACAGAATGCCTGTGTAAGGTATGTTTGCAATTTAAGAAAATTC
>NW_007487545.1:0-287 GCF_000475195.1 Diaphorina citri
TTTTTTTTTTTTTTTTTTTTTTTTTTTTTTTTTTTTTAATTTTTCGTCTTCCAACTTGGCCCTCCTAATTTTTCCATTTCCAGATGAATATTTAGGTATAATAAGACGTGATTACGTAAACGATTCAAGAGTTGAACCTAAGGAGATATGCATATTAGGACGACATATTTACATATATATTTTGCAAGGAAATACAAAGAAAAGTATCCATGATTTACTAATTTTATTTTTCTTTTTCTCCACAGGTATAAGAAAAATTTGAAAGCATGTTACATTGTGCACCCAAC
>NW_007487546.1:0-287 GCF_000475195.1 Diaphorina citri
TAGGTAGGTACATTACCTGTTATGTAGTAGGTAGTACATAGTTTTATTGCAATGTTTGAATGCTCTTCCAAGGTAATTATATCATTAGATTCATGAGGACTTCTGTTTCCGAACTTATTGGGATCATTAATTTTGACGTTATAATGTACATAATTATGTATAAAATGGGTACATTTAGGTACATAGCCTGTTTACATTTATGTAACGGGTACATTAACATTTATTTTACCAAATAAAGTTCCATTAGGTACCTACACAATTTACATTACCCATTTTTCTAACCATTT
>NW_007487547.1:0-287 GCF_000475195.1 Diaphorina citri
GTTGGGGAGTGCTATTCGACCCCCGGAGGCGACAATAAAATATCAAGGTAACCCCGTACGTACTACGGGGACCTTACGCGGGGATTCCAACCTGCGGTCAAAACTACCTGATTATGGTCAAATCTCAAGGGTTGACATCCAACCTGCGGTCAAACATTTTTGGGTTGACATCCAACCTGCGGTTAAGCATTTTTGGGTCGGGTGAAAGTGACATCCAAACTGCGGTCGGTTGACTATGAGGGGAAAATAAGAAGAGTAGGTATTTGAAAAATGAATTGTTCAATTTG
>NW_007487548.1:0-287 GCF_000475195.1 Diaphorina citri
TCCCTCTTCCCTATCCGTATCCCTCTGTTTCTCCCTCCCATCTTTCTCTCCCTTCTTCCAATATCATCTCTCTCTCTCTCTCTCTCCCTATATCTCCCCCTTGTGTCCTCTGTCTCCCCTTTTCTGTCCATATTTCCCTTTCTCTCCCTCTCTCTCCCCCTTGTGTCCTCTGTCTCCCCTTTTTTGTTCATATTTCCCTTTCTCTCCCTCTGTTTCTCCCTCCCATCTTTCTCTCCCTTCAACATATTTCCCATTTTCATATCAAACTCAAACACTCCAGCGTGTGA
>NW_007487549.1:0-287 GCF_000475195.1 Diaphorina citri
AAAACCAGTGTCGAGGCGTGATTGTAATACTGGTATTAAAGTATTGCAATTACAGAGAGAATTTTGACAAAGAAGAAGGAGGAGGAGGAGAAGAAGGAGGAGAAGCATTAAAACCAGTACCGAGGGCTGATTTTAACACTGGTGTTGAAGTATTACAACAGTTTGTGTCAAAATGTACCGGCAAGGAAAACGAAATATAAAAAGCTTCAAAATCAGAGGGCGTAGCACACATGTAATACTCGAACTGTGGTATTACTACAGTTCGTGCTAAAATAACCATAAAACGG
>NW_007487550.1:0-287 GCF_000475195.1 Diaphorina citri
TGGCCAAAATCAGTCAGATCTGTGGAGGAGAAAATGAGCGAACGAGGTGAGTTCCATCTTATCAACTATTGTCACTTTGTATTAATCTTAATATCCTCTAAACGTCCAAGGACTTAGGGCGTCTTGTAGGCTTATACATAGAACAATCCAATATTGTCCCAATTTTTGGACAATATTGGATTGTTTAGAACGTTTTGTAGGCTTATACATAGAACAATCCAATATTGTCCGAAAATGCGGACAATATTGGATTGGTTATTGCTGACTACAAGGTACACATTTTGCCA
>NW_007487551.1:0-286 GCF_000475195.1 Diaphorina citri
TATGTGTAGCCAATTTTACATTTTACGTCATAAAGTCATCACTTGACCAGCCTATTCCAAAAATGTGTAGAAAGAAAGGAATTTTCAATGGTGTTAAACATACTTAAATACTTGTCACAAATATCGTCCACAAAAGTATTACACCTAGATAAATTTTATTAATTGACTTGGACTCGAACCACCAACCTCCAGATCCAAAGTCCAACGCGTTAACGACTTCATCACTGAGGTTGGTTTTCCAAAATATGTACTCACCGCTTCATCATCGTAATCCAAAGCGTTGTAA
>NW_007487552.1:0-286 GCF_000475195.1 Diaphorina citri
TTGTATCGGAGCTTGTTGAGAGAGGTGGTTTCATGATTCCCGCCATACAGGACGACCAGGAATCTTTCCCCCGCTTCTTTCTAGATACCTACAAGCAAACCGGAATATGTAGCAGTGGAAGAAGATCCCTAGCTTCGGAAGAAGAAGACGTTGTAGTTTTGGTGGGCGAAGATGTTGACCTTCTCGTCATCTTGATAGGTACAAGGAGCCCATCAAACGTCTACTTCTTGAAGCCAGGTAGAGGGAAAGTAGTCCCTGTTCTCTACCACCCTCAGACTACCATCGA
>NW_007487553.1:0-286 GCF_000475195.1 Diaphorina citri
ACTCCGAAAAATTGAGGTCGAGGGGGCACTTTGTATTCAAAGAAAAAGAAAGAATGAAGAAGAAGAACGAAGGTGTTATGTTTTTGTAAACAAAACAAAACAGGAACAAAATTTTGTCCATCAATTTTCCATTCAATCTGTCAAACACACACACGAGAGAGAGAGAAATACACTCTCTCTCCCTCTGCTCTCCTTTCTCTCTCTCTCTCTCTGCTCTCCTTTCTCTCTCTCTCTCTGTCAATGGCATCTTTCTCTCTCTCACTCCTTTTTTTATATCTCCCTCCTT
>NW_007487554.1:0-286 GCF_000475195.1 Diaphorina citri
TTGAATCTAGGCTGGCGAACTCTAGCCTAAGCAGATAAGGTTCGTTCTCGGAACGGCTGGTTTTCTCCTATCCTGTCTTCCTCTCTTCGATTTCGGGACGATAAGACCCTCCATTGTTAGAGTTCTGTCAAATCTCTTAAAAAGAAAAAAAAAGTCTAATTATTGGACCTGTCGATATTCAAATTTAACCCTATCACACCCAGCAGCCCAGCACCAACTAACGATTATATCCCACCTAACTTGCTAACAAAATAAATTCCAACATACCTAGGGTAAGTGTACCATT
>NW_007487555.1:0-286 GCF_000475195.1 Diaphorina citri
GGACCAACATCAACACATATGGGGAATGCAAAAGAATGGCAGAGAATAGAGAAGAATGGAGGAATGTCATTAGAGGAATCTGAGCAACCTTCGGCTACGAAGACCCAACAACAATGAATGATGATAAATCATCCTACATACGACCCGACTTCTGCCGCAAGGGGTTAAACCTGATTTTCAGGAAAGCAAACTCTCCTATTTCCTCCTCTGCATTTCCTAAGACTTTAGATTCTACACCCTCATTCGCTCCCTTGGTAACGAAGTTAATACTTGAAAAACAAGTTGT
>NW_007487556.1:0-286 GCF_000475195.1 Diaphorina citri
GAAAATTTGGACCGATTGCAATACTTTCATTACTAGTATAGCTCCGCTATACTGTAGTAATAGAAAGTAAAAAATCTAATGTAACCATCATCGATTTTTACTGTCAATTCTTAAAAGAGACTATAGTATCACAAAAGAAAGGAATTTGGCACATCCACTAAAAGTGTATTTGACACATCCACTATATTTGAATTTAAGCTTTAATTTTCAAAGGGATCTCCAGAGCGGGAGAGGAAACATAAAAAGTATCCAAACCTACAGCACAATCGCACATCCACCATGAACT
>NW_007487557.1:0-286 GCF_000475195.1 Diaphorina citri
TATTTTAATAAAAGGTTATTATTAGCTTTTAAAATAAATCTTGATACTATTGGGTCTCTTTTGGTGTGGGGTATTTTTGAACATGTTGAGTAAGAAAGAAAGGGAAAAAGAAGAAAGTCCCCCTTTTTTTCTGTCTTTAGTTTTTTTTATTGTAGGTATTAGATACCTATTTAATTTTCTTTCTCCTTTCCCCAGAGTTTAATTTTAGACAAAAAAAAAAAGCCAAAGCTAGAAAAAGATTGGGAGAAAGAAAGTGACCTTTACTCTCTCTCCCCCCCCCCCCCCC
>NW_007487558.1:0-286 GCF_000475195.1 Diaphorina citri
CGCTCCCGGGGGCTTCGCGGGGTTGTGCATGGGGTCGCGCTTCGCGCTCCCTTGTTTACGGTCGCGCTGCGCGCTCCTCGGGGCTTCGAGGGGTTGTGCATAGGGTCGCGCTTCGCGCTCCCTTGTTTACGGTCGCGCTGCGCGCTCCCGAGGCTTCGCGGGATGTGCGTGAGGTCGCGCTTCGCGCTCCCTTGGCTTCGCCCCTGATAACTATTATCGTCCCTGAGTCTTGTCTCGAAGAAATGAAAACTCAAAACTAAAAGCGAGAGCAAATTATTAAACGTAG
>NW_007487559.1:0-286 GCF_000475195.1 Diaphorina citri
TGTAAAGAGAGAGCTATACAAAAGAACTCAATGAGTCAGATCCCAAAACTCACTCACTGAAACTTACTACAAACTTTATACTACAGGGAGTTATGATGTTACTCATTTACTGAGTAGCCCCCGGCAATGAGTAGTTCTTTTTTGTAACTCAATCACTCTTTGCACATTTCTAGTCAAAAACGGTCTTTTTATTTTAGTCTAGTTGATTTTTGTCCAAAAAATATTCCTTCCCGTTGTAACAAAATACCCATTTTATAATTACCTATGTGAAATATTGTTGTACCTA
>NW_007487560.1:0-286 GCF_000475195.1 Diaphorina citri
TACGGAACGAAGAACGAAGTTACGACCCCTACCTGTTTGGGACAAAGTTCGCCCCGGGCAGGAATCGAACCCACTATCTTCAGATTCTTTGTCTATCAGTATCGGAAATGCTTCTCCGTCAAGGGCAAAGCTTCAGCTCTCTCTTGGAATCAAGCTGATTTGAAGAAATTAGGTTTGTACCTACCTATGTGTTTGAAAAAATTGTAAATGTAATCCTACAAACACCTTCACACAATGATCCAAAGTACTTGTTCCTCTCATATTTCAATATTCATTAGTTTCATTA
>NW_007487561.1:0-286 GCF_000475195.1 Diaphorina citri
ACTTTTAACTTTTTTTTTCACTTTCTCAAAATTCCCAGCACATTTCCAGTTTTCCAGTCTAGTAGACACCCTGTTGTAATAGGTAGGTATATACCAGTATTTTTTTTCTTCCATTAATTTGCCAGATGGACTGACTGGCTTTGGTAGTCCTAAATGTAGAAACCGAAATTTCAGGTTAGTTCTGGCCAAGGTAGGTATTACCTTACTGTAGTTCATAAACCCCCTATATTTTAAAAATAAACTTGATAAACGTTTAAAATTAACTACAATCAATGTTGACAAAATA
>NW_007487562.1:0-286 GCF_000475195.1 Diaphorina citri
AACTGAACTTTTTAATGTTAATTGACGAAAACTCGTTTCTGAGTATGTGCAAAAACGAGTTTTCCTCAAATAACGTTAAAGAGTTCAGTTACGGGACACTAATTTTGGTTGCACGGTTACAAAAACGCGCTATTTTTCTGTTCTAGAGGAAGCAAACAGATTTGTTACATACATGTATGTATACACGGGTTTTGTTCGTTGATCTGTAAAAAAAACCTAGGTCAATGAACCAACGTTGTTTACAACGGCTGCTGTTTTGCAGCAGTAGTGGCGATGGATACTCCGT
>NW_007487563.1:0-286 GCF_000475195.1 Diaphorina citri
CATCATTCAGTGGACATAATGATAAAAGTAAAAAATTAATTATACCATGCAACTATAGAAAATAGGTAAAAAAAAAAAAAATGTTTTTATTTTTATTTTTTGATAAAATTATTTTCAAAGGGGTGCGACTTTGAATGTCATTTGCCCTATCAATTCAAAAACCAACTTATGGTTTCATTGGTTCAAGAATATTAAAATTGTAGTAAGAAAAACAAAAGGGAAAACACACGCACATGCATTAAAGAAGAAGGATTTCCCCCCCAAGAAACGCTTAAAAAGTTCAACA
>NW_007487564.1:0-286 GCF_000475195.1 Diaphorina citri
TTTATATATAACTTAAGTAAAAAAGTATTTACAAAGGATGTCAAAATTAAATAAATTAATTAATTAATAGTGAAGAAATCGGTAACGGAGTCATGTTTGTCTCCGTTGTATTGAGTGTCCCTGGAGAATCTTCACACGTAGAGCTGGTAGACGGAATAGGTTGGGCTCTGTCAGTTGTCTCGGATGGTGCGAAATCATGATCCTGGACACACATTTGGATTGAAGGGATGGATTCCAGTCTTCTTGAAGCTGTCAATAGCTGTAGACATATTTGCGGCGCGAATAA
>NW_007487565.1:0-286 GCF_000475195.1 Diaphorina citri
AATTATTTTATTATTCTATTCTATTCTATTCTATTCTATGTAAAAAAAAAAACAAAAAAAAAAACAACAAACAAACAAAAAAACCTTACCGCCATGAAAAGAGAAAAACAAAAATAGCAAATGATGGCAGAAAAAGAGCAATAAATAGGTGCATAAATAGGAGGGAAAAAACAAAAAAAAACAACAACAACAAAAACAAAAAAGTTTGTAATGGGAATAATTTATCATTTTTGCCCTCGCAAGTTGAGAATGATTATCTGGGCAAACAGGCAACAGTGTTATTTGT
>NW_007487566.1:0-286 GCF_000475195.1 Diaphorina citri
CCTCCTCCTCACTTTTCCTCGGCCATAAGCTTGATTAATGATACGTTTTTTCACTCCTCCACCTCCTCTCTTAAGTTTTAACCTACCCTCTCCTCCCTTAAAGTTTCACCCCCTCCCCCCAGAAGAAGAAGAAGAAGAAGAAGAAGCTCTTATTCTGATCTCTCTGTCCACCATGAAACGTTCGAAGTTAAAGTGACCTGAACAGTTGTATCAAACACACCCTTTTCTGTCCCCCCCTCTCTTTTCACCTCTCTCTTTCTCTCTCTCTCTCTCTCTCTCTCTCTCT
>NW_007487567.1:0-286 GCF_000475195.1 Diaphorina citri
CCTCCTACTCGTATAGGTACCTATGGACTATGGATTAGATGGAGAAGGTTAGGTCCCTCCTACTCGTATACCTATGGATTATGGATTAGATGGAGAAGGTTAAGTCCCTCCTACTCGTATACCTATGGACTATGGATTAGATGGAGAAGGTTAGGTCCCTCCTACTCGTATACCTATGGACTATGGATTAGATGGAGAAGGTTAGGTCCCTCCTACTCGTATAGGTACCTATGGACTATGGATTAGATGGAGAAGGTTAGGTCCCTCCTACTCGTATACCTATGGA
>NW_007487568.1:0-286 GCF_000475195.1 Diaphorina citri
TGCCTAAAGGCTGAGCTTCATTTACTTAGAGTAGTTTTTATTTATTAGAATTAGGTAAATAAGTAGGTACGAGTACTTTATGTCGACTAAGACGAGATAGCTTGTTTTATCAAAGCCGCAAACTCGTATTTTTTTACAAAATATTCAAAAAGGAAGCTCGAAAAAAGTTACCTATGAGCCAATTTTCGAAATTGGAAAAAGGGTCTCAATTGACTTCCTCGAAATACGTGATGTCCAAAAAAGGGGTAGGGTGAGACGGGTTGAGGCTCCATGAGAAATTTAATAT
>NW_007487569.1:0-286 GCF_000475195.1 Diaphorina citri
CCTTTGAAAACTGCCAGCTAGCTAGGCTGGTTAGAGTTAGCTGTTCTCCTCCCTGTCTATAGTCCCACAGCTAGACACTAGTCTACTCTCTGTTAAAGGTCCGTTTACATACTTTGTTTCACATTGTAGGTGAATATTGGGAAGCCAGAGGTAAAATGACCTAGTAGTCAAATAACCTGACATTTGCCAACAACAACATACTTTGTACTGTATTGTCAAGAAATCCTAATAAGAAATTATTTTATAATAATAACGTCCCCTGTCCAGACAGATGTTTGTTTAATAA
>NW_007487570.1:0-286 GCF_000475195.1 Diaphorina citri
GATAACACTACAGATACCAACACTACTATAGGGGAATACCGGGCAGAAAGGTACATCGGGGCAAAACGATCACCCGCCCTTTTTAGTAGCTAGGAAGTGCTGAGCTCTCTTGGATGGACTAGGAACTATTCCTGCAAGTGTTAGTTTTGTTTTGATCTATGGTTGATTCTTTTATCTTTTGTTTTCGAAGAGTACGGAGGTTTTTTCGATTTCACGAGTGCTTGATGCAATTCCACGATTGCTTGATGCAATGCCTGACGCTTTGGGGCAAAATGGTTTTATACCG
>NW_007487571.1:0-286 GCF_000475195.1 Diaphorina citri
GAATTATGAATCTGATAGCTCCGGTGAAAAAGGGCAACAACAACGACGCGATCCGACAGAAGGAGCTGCAACTTAGAGACCTGAGATTCTTACTCTGGGTACTGATATGCAAATTTCAGATACAAGCTATAACAAGTGAAATATCGCATCGGAAGAACAGGTTAGGAGACCTATCGTAGAGTGTGTACCCGGCTTAAGGCCAGCCACTCACTATCAGGTAAACCTGACAGGTACACCTGATCAGATGTACCTGTTAGGTCTTCCTGATAGTGTGTGCTCTAAACCT
>NW_007487572.1:0-286 GCF_000475195.1 Diaphorina citri
AAACAACAAGAATGATAACGATGTAAACGTAAATAAAAATATTACAAACACAAATAATGTTGTCCAACAAAACAGTTCATCCTTTAGGAATCAAAATTCACAAGTATATGCCTTTGCCACTACAATGACTCCCTCTCATTCAAATGTTCAGAACTCTACAAGTCATCCAAACACTTTGCAAACCTATTCTTCAAAAAATAACTTTGTTCCCTTCTATCAATTTAGAGCTTACAACAATGCTGACATCAAACAATTCCAACCAAATAGTTCAAGTGTTGATCCTTTC
>NW_007487573.1:0-286 GCF_000475195.1 Diaphorina citri
TACATAATATTAGGTACTAATTTGTTTGCGTGTAAATGTAAACTGTAAAATTTTCCAAGTACATACTCTTTTAATATGAGATTTAACCTGTCATTTTGTTAACAAAATTGAAAACGCTGTTGATTTCATTTCTTATGTAAAATTTTAAATAATTCTTTTGATAGTCCTTCTTGAAGAAGCCCCCGCACTTGATGGCCCCTCGGGGGGGAGTAACCGCAAGGTTGGGAACCACTGTTTTTAGAATAATATGAATCTCAGTTTTCTCTTCTGACTTATGTACATATTC
>NW_007487574.1:0-286 GCF_000475195.1 Diaphorina citri
TGAATATGATGATAGTTATGATGGACCTCAAGATCTAATACATGTAGATGTCATACCTGAAGATCCAGCCCTCAAGTATTGGTATTGGTAAAGGTAGGGCCATCGGCTTTAATAAACGCCCTTGGTCACTGCGACCTGGTTAGATCTTTTGTGACATCTTATGTCTTTCCATTTTAAGATCCCCTATTTTTTTTTTTTAATTCAACCCTTTTTCTATTTCTCAGACGTCGCGAGATCGTAGTGCCGCGTGTACTACGGGCCCCGGAAGAGAGGACTGTCCAAGACG
>NW_007487575.1:0-286 GCF_000475195.1 Diaphorina citri
CTCTTGGTTTAAAACATACGGTACAATATTTCGAAATGGAAGGTTTGCGAGCAACTTTGTGCCGCATGCCGGCTCCATATATTGGGGACATCAGTGATGAGATGGTAGTTAGGTAAGTTTAAAGTTACAAAAAGGTCAAAAGATGGACACTTACAAAATATTTTACACGTTTAGATACCTAAGGACTTGTTTCGCAATCAACGCGATATAGGATAAGACCGTAGGTCCTAGTGCTAGGCAATGGCGATTGGCATGTCTTATCGGCGCGGCGATAGCACGTTGAATA
>NW_007487576.1:0-286 GCF_000475195.1 Diaphorina citri
TACCCATCTACACGACGCGAGGGAGCGGAAGCGAGGTAAATGCGCGAGTAGACTCGCTTCGTCTAAACCTACCTTTACTGTCAGCTGGATCTTGCGTTACATTACCTACCTATTTATGTACTTTTTACTTTCCTTATCCTAAAATAAAGAAAGTACCTTCTGTATTTAACTACAGGAAAATGAATAAGTAGGCAGTAATAAGTACGTATAAGTTTGTAGGTCACGAAAAAAATGTCAGAAAACAAGTGTTTTCGATTGACCAATCGGTACAATTTAAGAACCTCTG
>NW_007487577.1:0-286 GCF_000475195.1 Diaphorina citri
TAAATGGTTGTCGTTTATTTTTTCACTCAAATTATTTATTACCCTCACTCTCATGCCTTTAATTTTTCACTCTGTACTGGTGGAAATAATGTGTAAATATTATTTTATTTCTTTGTATTATGCCAAAGGGATGTCATAAATTTAATGGGGTAATAGATATCACAGCAGTAGGTCGGGTGCAAGTACCTACACTTTGTTATGTTACATCCTTTACCTATATCAATTTTATCACCTCTTAATCTCTAAAGCTGATGTGTCGACAACTTAAGTAACACATCGATCGACG
>NW_007487578.1:0-286 GCF_000475195.1 Diaphorina citri
TGACCATCCCCCACCTCCTCTTCAGGCTTGTTTTTCTCCCTGAATTTTGTAATATAGGATTCTTGCCCCTCCCCCTCGCTTAAATCGTGAATACGGCCCTGGTTCCCTTTAGGTAGGTAGTAGATACATACTTTCTGTAATAGAAAGTAAAATTTCCACCCATTTGGCCGATTTTAAATATTTGGACGGATTGCAAAAGGTACTTTCTAATATATCAGTTGCGCTTACTTGGGTGATGTTTCAAAGTCATAGAGCAGGAAAAATGAGGACCAACGGAATTTTTCTT
>NW_007487579.1:0-286 GCF_000475195.1 Diaphorina citri
GTCTACTTCTGCGTTCCACGCGAGGTTCTGACGCCAAGTTTCCTGTACTAATAATTTTGGTATTAGTGCCACACTACTGACAATTCCGATGGGGTCGAATAGACGATGAGCTGCACTAAGTAGAACTCTTTTAGTGATAACTTCAGTCTTCATAGCCATCAATCTATCAATATTGATACTCAGTGTGTCGTGCTCTTTATTCCATAATAGTCCTAATACGTTGGCTAATTTCTTATCTCCATCTCCCGTCTTCTCCCACCCCCTAAGGTCAAAACCCTTCGAGGCC
>NW_007487580.1:0-286 GCF_000475195.1 Diaphorina citri
TACCTAGGTATCTACTACATGTTTGAATAAATTGAAAATGTTGGTTTTTCCTCTACTATAAATGGGATTTGTCTCCTACACAAACATGTACAATAAGAATAATTTTACGTAAGAATCTTGGGTGTCGAATTGTTTCGAATGATTCAACTTGTACAGTCCTACACAATATACCTATGTCCATAAGTTCATGTAAAAATCCAACCATACAAGATAGTCATGACTCCTATTATTTTGAATTTGATTTAAGATTTGGAATGGAATACTTACAACCGAATAAAAACATCAA
>NW_007487581.1:0-286 GCF_000475195.1 Diaphorina citri
TTGATGGTAGACTTAGTAACTTTGTGAAGGTTCATTTTAAGTATCTAAATATGAAAATAACTTTTAGTGAAGAGTAAAAGTTATTTTCATATTTAGATATTGTTTTAGTCTGAGAGCTAGCGAGTCAATTTTACCTCATATGGTACACAACTTTCGACCAGTAGGTTTGATGAGGAAAGTTGAGCGAACACAGAAACTGGAAGTCTTGGTGGCCAAATCGGGACATTTTTCCTGGTACAGCCGTTTGAAAATTTGATGATTAGAAAAATTACATGATTAGACGTAG
>NW_007487582.1:0-286 GCF_000475195.1 Diaphorina citri
TACCGCAATCGACTATGTAAACCACTTTTGATAAGAGTAAGTAACCGTGTAACTATCATTGATAGAGTATGTTGAACATTTACTTGAACAAATACATTGGCAAGTTGCTGGATACAGGCATGCCTTGAATTAGTAATAGGCGAGTTGCATTAAGGACCGTTTTATTAAACCCTAACCAGCTATGAATTATCATAAATGTATTCACATAGTTATATTTAGTGGTTAAAATCAACCACTCCTGGTGAAGTTACAATAAAACCGCCATAATGTGTGTTACTTGTGTTAG
>NW_007487583.1:0-286 GCF_000475195.1 Diaphorina citri
CGGGCGGGAATCGAACCCGCGGCCTAGCGCTTACAAGGCAGACGCACTACCAACTAAGCTAACTAGGCTGGCACACACATACATGTTTAACCCCAAAATTATCTCATTGGATTTTGAACACAATCGGAACTTTTGGGTTCCTTATGGACCTCTTTTTGACCACTTTATGGCGATTTTCAGCTCTACAGACCAACCGGTTAAAGCAGCACGCAGACTGATCATACACTTCCAACACTTCAGACATTTCCGACAAATTTTGTATTTTGCTTCCTATGTTAAGTAATGG
>NW_007487584.1:0-286 GCF_000475195.1 Diaphorina citri
AAGAAGAAGAAGAAGAAGAAGAAGAAGAAGAAGAAGAAGAAGAAGAAGAAGAAGAAGAAGAAGAAGAAGAAGATGAAAGAGAAGAAGAAAGGAGAACAAGAAGAAGCATTGGAAATAATGAATTCGAAAAGCAGAGAGGGATGGGAGGTAAGAAATTTGGGGGACTCGGGCAGGGGACAGAGGCGAAGGACAAACATAATGACGAAAACAGAGCAGGATTGGAAGTAAGGAGGAATAGGGAAAAGAGGGGAAAACAGAGTAAAGTAGGAGGAGAGGAGAAAAGAGA
>NW_007487585.1:0-286 GCF_000475195.1 Diaphorina citri
TACTGCTACCAGTGTAAAAATATAGATCATACGAGTAGATGAGACTTAATAGTGTAGGAGGCACTTATAGTAATGCTGAGATACCCACAAAAATTGTGGAGAAGCTCTCTGCTGTACCACAAAGAGTGATTCATGATTTGATTGGGGGTTCAAAATCCTTTGGATACTTAGAAATAATATGTGGGCTCTTCCATGTCCTATCTATGAGTTTGTATTTACAGATTTTTTGCTTCAATTTCAGCTGGCCATAGTCCAGGGTATCTCGGGTAGTGGGTCCCTCAGAGTG
>NW_007487586.1:0-286 GCF_000475195.1 Diaphorina citri
GATTGCTCTACATAGGCCGAATTTCAATCATATCCCGTCATAAACGTTATAGGATGTAGGATAACAAAAATACTGCAGAAAAGACCTGCCTTAAAATGGCCAGGAGGGTTATACATCTGATCTTACCTGGCACTGTTGGGGACCCTGTCTATTTGGTGAGGTTGGTTACTCTACATGATATAACAATGAAGGTATTTCTCGGGGAAATATGGAAAATCTCAACACTTGCACACAGAAATATGGAAAACCTCAACATTTCTGTATATACGGCTCTACATGATATAAC
>NW_007487587.1:0-286 GCF_000475195.1 Diaphorina citri
ACAATTTGCATGGCTTCCTTTTTAAGAAGAAATCAAAATTAAAATTCATTTCAAAAGGTATCTGCGTGTCAGTAACGCTATCATTGTTGCAATGGTGTCCAGAAATCGAAGAGCCAGCCGTTCCGAGAACTTTATCTGTTTAAAGTCCGCAACGTTCGGGAATTGAATCGGTGACCTAGGGTTTACAAGACAGGCGCACTACCCAATATAACTAGGCTGACCTCTCCTTTATTATTATTTTCCTAGTGTAATGTCACCACTGATTTCAACTCAAATACAAGCAGTT
>NW_007487588.1:0-286 GCF_000475195.1 Diaphorina citri
TGGGGACCACCGTGCCGGAAAGGACAAAAAAAGAAAAATATGCCGTGCCGCAAGGGGGTCACTTCAGGTGGTCCCTAGCGGGACCACCGTGCCGCAAAGAGTTAAGAGTTCGTTTTTGTATCATTATTATCATTATCGATATCAAATAGGTAATCAATTATAACAGATTTTTCACACAAAGTTATTATCCAATGCCCGCCAATCACGCTCAGACCGTCTGACAGACCCCAGTCTCACAGACCTAGGTCTATCAGACCATCTGACAGACCCCAGTCTCACAGACCTA
>NW_007487589.1:0-286 GCF_000475195.1 Diaphorina citri
AATTGTTAGTGAAGTAGAAAGAACATGTACAAATAGATGCAGATACGATGCAGATGCACAAACAGAATGTGCAATGTGCATGTCAACTAAAATGAGAATATAGCGGAAAGTCCTCATTAAATCAACCGTGATACCTATTCCTAACTCTACAGATTATAGGTACATGTTTCAGATTCAGGCTCACCAAAGAAAACCTACTTAGCTCGTAAAAAAACAATAAATCCTACAGTTTACTTTACCCATACTTCATATAGCCAAAAGGTCTTCAGGAATGGAAAACTTTTCC
>NW_007487590.1:0-286 GCF_000475195.1 Diaphorina citri
AACGGTATGACATAATACCTATGTACATACTACGTAAGACAGCAATAAATAAAATCATGGTCGATCTGCTTTTTAAAAATAAAAATAAAGTACATAGATTTATTTCTTTATGTAGGAACATCTGTTTACGGAGTTTTGTAAGTAGGTACATAAACAATTAAGTAGGTACCTATGCGTCAAATATCTATTGAAAGGAACTTCTAAGCCAGTTTCACTGAGCCGATTGACGTCAAAATAAATCCGTAGGTGTTGGTCAAGACGCTCGCCTGGTAAACAGGAAGGCGTG
>NW_007487591.1:0-286 GCF_000475195.1 Diaphorina citri
ACGTAAGTATTCTTACTGGGTTGAAGATGGGAAAAGAGTTGAGAGAATGGAAGTGAGGGGGAGAAAAGGGCGAGGGAGACCGAAGAAAAGGCGGAAGGATTGTGTGAATCAAGACCTGGGTGAGAAAAATGTATACTAAACAAGCGGGGCCCGTCCCTCCGGGAATTTTTAGATCTTGGTTAAAGAAAATCATTTATGTACCTACCTGTTTTATTTAATATTCAGTTTATTATTATTCTTGATTTGATTTTTTGATTTTACTTTCATGTAATGATTTAAAATCAAG
>NW_007487592.1:0-286 GCF_000475195.1 Diaphorina citri
CCCCCCACACACACACACACACCACACCCACCACACACATCCCACCACACACACACACACCACACACATCCCACACACACCACACACATCCATCACACACACATCACACACCCACCACACACACCACACACACACACCACACACACACACACCCACCACACACCACACACACCCATCACACACACCCACCACACACACACACACACATATACACACACGGTCGCGCTACGCGCTCCCTGACATGTCTCACAGAGCAGCATAATAGGCATAACTTTGAACCGCCGCC
>NW_007487593.1:0-286 GCF_000475195.1 Diaphorina citri
CCTTGTAGGACCATGTCATGTTCTCCATAGATCGGATGTTCCTCCGCCACTTACTAATTGGATCAAAGAAGGGTCAAATAGATTCTATTTCGACAAAAGCTACGATCCTAATAGCATGGAGTTCACCAAAATTATTTCATCAGATCAATTGGAAAATTACTCTCGTTCTTTTCCATCAGAATTTCTTCCTAAATTCCCTATGCCTTTAGACACACCTTTGAAATGTTTGGACTTGTTCTCTGGTTGTGGCGGTCTGATGGAGGGATTGTGCCAAGCTGGTGTAGCC
>NW_007487594.1:0-286 GCF_000475195.1 Diaphorina citri
TTTGCTAAAGGCGTGACGATTGTAATAAAATGGACTCTTCAGAGAAGGTAATCACTAGGCGGCTTTAACGCTGGAGGCGTTCTCTACCACGTTACCCTGAGGGCTCTGTTATTGTGTCCAAATTCTAAATTTAAGGATAATAAAATTTCGCGCCTCGACGGAGGTTGAATCCACGGCCCTCGTGTTTACCAAGCGAACATCATCACTACGCCACCCAGGATTAGACTGAAAGCTCACCTGATTGCAACCTTTACCTCGCCTAATGGTTACCTTAATGATTCCGCCT
>NW_007487595.1:0-286 GCF_000475195.1 Diaphorina citri
CACCATATCTTCAGCCACTTGTTTGGTCAAAGCGTAGGTGTTAGGCCAATAGTCTACGATACCTGCAAAAGGAGAATTGGGCCTCAAAATGCTATTGGGTTGTTTGGAAAACGAATAGGTACTACTTCACTTTTTGGGTCTTCACAAAGTTACTGAGTCTTCAATCAATGCTCTTAAGATGATTCCTAGTAAAGTAACAAATGACGAAAAAACCTGGAAACTCATATCGTGTTAATATGTATAGGATGCGCGGTTCGCCGCTTTGAACTCTTGACGTTCGCGCCTC
>NW_007487596.1:0-286 GCF_000475195.1 Diaphorina citri
AGGCCTGGACGAGAACAACAACGTGATGGGGCCTGTGGGATCGCCCCGGGGTCGGACCGCCCCTGGTAATGTCAACGGTACCAGACTACAGAGACTCAACCCGGTGAGTAATTTCATATCTTATATCTTTGGTCTTCTTGGTACTACTTCAGAAGTCACGTCAATGGAAAATTTGCCACAAAAAGGAGCTGTTGCAAATGAGCAGTGACCAGTGTTATAGGGTTGGGTTAAACGCAAAAAGCTCCTTTCACAATTTGAGCAGTGAAAAGTAGTGTTACTTTGGGGT
>NW_007487597.1:0-286 GCF_000475195.1 Diaphorina citri
GTGAAAGCGAAAAGGTCAACTGTCTGGGTGTCTAGTTTTCATTTCAGTGGATGCGCTTCTGGCACTTACATGGTGTCTGTTCTCATTAGTCTCATTACCTACCTGCAGTACCTAATCATTAGAATCAGATGTGATATGGTTACCACCATCCACGACGTTATTTAACATTAGTGGTTCTCTGGGAATGGAAGGTTGTACCTACCTAGACCTATACCTATACCTTTTTTTTTTTTTTTTTCAAGCTTAAAATTAGGTATCAGTAGCACCCTCTTGCGATACAGGGATA
>NW_007487598.1:0-286 GCF_000475195.1 Diaphorina citri
GGACCCAAGGACAGAGAGTGGGGACACAACTTGAGGCAAAAGTCAGGACCCCATTAGGGAGTGAGGACCCAAATTAGGACAGCACCTCATCAGACAGTGGGGGCACAGTAACCTATTAGGGAGTGGGGACCTAATTTAAGGCATTAACCAATTAGAGATCGAGGACTCAATTCAGAATAGTACCTCATTAGGGAACGAGAACCCACTATAGGGAAGGACCCATTAGGGAATGGGGACCAAATTAGGACCCATCAGGGAGTACGAACCCTATTTAGGACGGTAACCC
>NW_007487599.1:0-286 GCF_000475195.1 Diaphorina citri
GAGTACCGAGTAGAATCTTGAGACTTGAGATGTTGTGGTTCAAGATATTTTTCTATAAGTTCGTAGGGTAGGTTGGGGGCAAGGTAAAGCGCCAAAGGTGTATTATAATAATGATAATGTATTATAATAATGATAATGATAATAATGATAATGGTGTATTATAATAATGATAATGACTCTTGAGTGGAAAGTAACCACTAGGCGAGGTTAACGCCGGAGGTGTTTTCTACCACCTAACCCTTAGAGCTCCATTATTATGTGGTCAAATTCTCAAATAAATGAGAAT
>NW_007487600.1:0-286 GCF_000475195.1 Diaphorina citri
TAATGTTAAAAATAACTTCTTAAACAATCACATTAGTTTTTATGATTTGTTGGACGATGATGATAAAAGTAGCTCAGATAAAACTTATCCCAGTCACTGTAAGTTTAACAAAAATAAAATAAAAAAAACCCCTCCCATAAACAACAATATAAAATTATATTACCAGAATGTTCGCGGCCTCCGCACAAAACTGAAAATGTTAACTTGCAGTATTACTGTACTGGAATATGATATTTATTTCTTCAGTGAAACATGGTTACACGAAAGCATAACTAATTTAGAATTA
>NW_007487601.1:0-286 GCF_000475195.1 Diaphorina citri
CCCAGCCAGATTTCGAACTCAGTACCTCAGAGTCCAGAGTCAATGCTCTTGACCGATTTGGGCACAAAGGTGCAGGCTTATTCAAATGTCCTACGAGTTATTTTTCAAGTGATAAATTATGTTTGCTCATTTTTAGGACGAAATTTGGACTTTAGCTTTAAAAAGTTGTCAGGTTGGATAGACTTTTCAAAATCCTACAGAGCTTAGGGCAACACAAGATTCTGGCATCTGGCGGAATTAGCATTCTACAAGGCGAAAAAACTAGTAAAAAAAAAAAAAAAAAACT
>NW_007487602.1:0-286 GCF_000475195.1 Diaphorina citri
TTCTAGATTTCTCAAGGTACAACACATCTGATGCTCGTCACTCAAGCTCAGAGGTCTTTCAGACCTAGATCTGACAAACCGCGGTCTGTCAGACAGTCACATCTTGGACATTAACCTCATAGTCGACCTGTTCTACCAAACAGAACGACTCAGGATACATTAATCTCACTTTGGTTATCTTCCATTCAATATTCACTTCCACTATTTTGGTCAGGGCCAAAACGTCCCCACTGAAATAGAATAATTCTGTTCAAATCTACAACGTTCAAAATGTTCAAATCTAAAG
>NW_007487603.1:0-286 GCF_000475195.1 Diaphorina citri
TGAACTGTGAAAAAAGGAAGAAAAACGCTTTTCCAAAGTGGGAAATTTATAGTGTGTTAAACATTATTTTTCCTTCTCAAATCACAGGTTTTCAACACTAATAATCTACATATTCAGGGTGTGGTGGTGAGAGAACAGTGTGCTTTATTAACATTTCTTTCTTGTAGTTTTCTCTTTTCTGTCAAATTAGAGGTTTTCAACCGTAGGTAATAACAATACAATAATGATAATGTTTCATAATTATTTTTCTAATTTATGGTGGACAGTTCAGGGTATTTTGAACTCT
>NW_007487604.1:0-286 GCF_000475195.1 Diaphorina citri
AAGGCCTTGTTATTAAACTTCCAACAGAACTTCCAAGAAATAATAAAGTCAAAGCAAGCAGTGCAGGAGGTTCAGCAAAGGGAGGAGGTTGTGGGGGCAAAACGGGACGGGATTTGTAGCAAAATCGAGAAACAGCATACGTATTAAAATATACCTACCGCCCATAACATCCTAAATCAAGGAGAGACCAATAAACGAAGCTAAATTCTATGACATGAGTTGGATTACGAACCTCCAGATTTGAAGTCCACAGCGCTAACCATTACACTACTGAGGCCGCTAGTGG
>NW_007487605.1:0-286 GCF_000475195.1 Diaphorina citri
TCGTATATCTAGTATTATTATTTTTTTTTTCATTAGGCGCTTTAACACTTGCGTGTCGTTCGCGCTAATGCACCATTGGTACCCCAGTCGGTAGCCAGTTTTCTCATATTGACTGATAAGATTGATTCGAAAACACAATCGGACAGGTTTTCATTGTTCCTAATCAATTACTTACATTATTTCTAATCAATTACACTATTAGCAACAACATTAGAAAACGTCTCCCATTAGATTTGCGACGCAAAACAAATTTCCAACCAGACTCAATAGGAAAATGGATAAGAAA
>NW_007487606.1:0-286 GCF_000475195.1 Diaphorina citri
AAAAAAAAAAAAAAACTTCAATATTTTTCCTCTCTCTTGGTTTTTATAAGCAAACTTTGTCATTAAATACGACGGGTGGGGTTATTATATTAATTCTGACGCGAAATTTATTATTATTATCATCACCATCATCATCATCATCATCATCATCATCATCATCATCATCATCATCATCTACTAGAAATCATATTCATTGGATCTTAGCAGTTATATGTACAGTTATATGTACCTACCTACACCTAAAGAAGAAGAAGAAGAAGAAGAAGAAAAAAAAAAAAAAAAAAAA
>NW_007487607.1:0-286 GCF_000475195.1 Diaphorina citri
GAGGACACAAATTATGAAGTGAATAAAAGGCGGGGTACAAAATTGATTTCTAATCTTTTTTGGGGTGGGATGGAGTTTAGTTTATTTTTTGTGGCACTTGATTTATTTTGGGAGGAACGACTTGGCGGGGTCTTTTTTATGCCACGAAGTGGTATTTTTTGGGGGGGATACAAATCTAACCAACGAAATAGAGAAGATACGAGGTACAAAACCGCCAGTTATCACAAATCTAATCAAATAGATAGCACAGAGATAAGAGCTATCAAAAGGGTCTTCTCCCCTCGCA
>NW_007487608.1:0-286 GCF_000475195.1 Diaphorina citri
ATTCAATTTACAACATGGTTTGTGGCTTGAGGAAATATTTTTATTATTTTCTTGTTTAATTAATTTTCGATTTATTGCCTACACATTCTTTCTTATAGTCTTCGTCTTTTCCAGCTAACATACGATACAAATGCAAGAGTCTTACCTATCAGGAGAACATGGTACAACAGTCTATGATACAAGGTTATAAGGGCTAAAGTCCTATGATACAAGGGCTAAAGTCCAATTGGCGTAGCGCTTGGTGCACCAATCAGAATGTGCACTAAGAGGACACCACTTCTGATGA
>NW_007487609.1:0-286 GCF_000475195.1 Diaphorina citri
CCTTCTTCTCCCTAATTTTCCTCTCCCTACTCATTCTTCCTTTTCATCTTCTCCTTCTTCTTGTTTCTGGTGGCGTCCGCCATGTTGGAAAACTTTTTTCAAAATCAAATTATTGAATATATGTATGTATGGCATGGCCGCATGTCTATGGCACTAATTAACCCTTAAGTGCATGATTTTTTCTTTTTTGCCGAAAAAAATATATGTGTTGCCTTAGAGAATTCTAAGATGCCCATTCTTTTTAATTTTTTTTTTATCTTTTTTTTTTTAACCGAGATATACCGGT
>NW_007487610.1:0-286 GCF_000475195.1 Diaphorina citri
TGGTCGTTCTAAGGCCAGATTAGAGGTCTACTCTCAAAGGAGAGATTTGCTAGAAGCGGCCATAGAAGATGAGGCTCAATTAGAGGTTTTGGTACCTCAACAGTCAGAAGAGTTGTATGAAAAGTTATCTCAGTGGATTCTTGACCTAGAGAGGAAGTTGGTGAAGTATGATTGTAGGAAAAGGAGAGAAAGAGCTGAGCGTGAGACCGAGAAAGAAGTGAGAGAGATGGAGGAGAGAAATGAGAGAGAGGTAAGAGAGCATAGAGTTAGGATGGAAGAGTTAGAT
>NW_007487611.1:0-286 GCF_000475195.1 Diaphorina citri
ATTCTGAAATGAATAGCTCATCCTTAATGGGAATTTAGCTAAAAGGGTTCCTCACGGATCCCTCAAACAACCCGTCGGGTCCAAAATGCTGCAAATGAGCAAAATCTTGTGCTGTGTTAAGTGTTAAAACTGTGTGCCAAATTTCATCAAAAATGGACAAACCGTTTGAGGTTTATGGCGAAACAAACGGACGAAATGCAATATCGAGTTAAAACTTAGAATTCACTTCTTTCGTTCAATTACTGGATGGGTAAAGGGGAGCTCACTGAGCATTATCACTTGCAAT
>NW_007487612.1:0-286 GCF_000475195.1 Diaphorina citri
AACTGAGAAAGAGGTACACGTAACTAAGTAGAAGAGGAGAGAAAGGAGGGAGAGTAGATTGAATTGGAAGAGTAAGAAACTTAGTTTTCTAAATGCGAGTAGGTAGGTACCTACCTACTGGCAAAATAATAGGCTTCCTTCCATTTTTTTTTTTTTACTGTCTATTATATGTAGATAGGTACCTACAGTCCTACATTGAGTCAAGGGGACCTAATACTACGTACGTAAGTAATGAAAAAGTATTGGAATGGGTCCAGTTTTTCAAAAACAGGAAATAGGAGGAAAA
>NW_007487613.1:0-286 GCF_000475195.1 Diaphorina citri
TCACAATTTTAGAAACTGGGCAAATCATAAGGGAACAAAATTTGATTTTAAATTTAGTACAGATACCATCTGCATAATTTAGTACAAACACCTATCCGTCTATCTTTTTCATTATTTTTTCAGCTTTCCAATTCATACCTGAGAAGGTACCTACTTGCTTTGGCAAAGTTCAAGGCAGCCTTTTCTGTTCAAAGCGTATCAAAGAATGAAGAAGCTATGTCTAAATCAGATAATAAGCTGTTCTCGAAATCCTAAAGGACAAGAAAATATTATAGACTCTTTTTTT
>NW_007487614.1:0-286 GCF_000475195.1 Diaphorina citri
GAAAATTTCGGTTCCCATGTGAGTTGAAGGTACCTGAATCATTTTATTTGCCTGATGCTTCCAGTGTTTCCCATTTTAAATTTTAGATCTCGCATTATTATTGTAGAAGAAGATAAATGATAGGAGTAGGTACCTTTGTTTATTATTATTAGTATTATTACCGTCTTCATTGTATTGTATTATAATCAAAATAAAGAATACACTTTACATTACATTACAAGACAAAGAATAACATCAAAGAGAAGGCGAATAGGGAGGAGGAGGAGGAGGAGGAGGAGGAGGAGGA
>NW_007487615.1:0-286 GCF_000475195.1 Diaphorina citri
CCTTTTCCACAAGTTTGGCCATGCCTCGGGATGAACTAGCGGGATTCCGGAGCGAAGCGACGGAATTCAGCTAGTTGATTTATATTCGTAAGTATCTAGAAGTTTTTTTTTCTTCTTCTTCTTTAAAGAGGTTTGACAGAGCGACAGAGGGAACTGTAACTGCTATGGTCTTATCGTCCCGAAATCCAAGAGAGAAGGAGGATAGGATAGGAGAAAGCCAGCCGTTCCGAGAACGAACATTATACCATCGGGATAAAATCCGCCCCGGGCGGGAATCGAACCCGCG
>NW_007487616.1:0-286 GCF_000475195.1 Diaphorina citri
AGAAAATTAGTAAAAAAAAAAAAAAAAAAATTAATCAAATTTCCGTAAAATGTTGTTGTCCTGTAAAAAGGACTTGGTAGACCGAAGAAAACTTGGAAAGCTGGTGCAGTGAATCAAGACTTGAAGGAGAAAACATTTTACAACAATTCTTCTTATTTCATTCTTCCTTCTTCTCTTCCTTTTCTCAAATTTCTCAACTCTCTGGATTGACAAGCGTTATTACATTTCCAGCACCACTTTTGATTTAATCAATTATTTGAGACTCTCCCCTTCTCTCTCTCTCTCT
>NW_007487617.1:0-286 GCF_000475195.1 Diaphorina citri
GTTTGGAATTTGGCACAAACTTTGGAATATCAGTGCCTGTCTTCTCCCGAATTTTACTTTTCATATTGTTGAACATGACGGAGGAATATCAGTAAATTCAAATAGGCTACCCAAAAGGAATCAATTTACAAATAAGTAAAAATCACTTGTACTTCTTTTAGCACTGCCAACAGAGCAGACCTGTGCTCCTAACATATTGTCTGGTTTGTAGATATGACAAAATATTGTTACACATGGTGTTATGCTAATTTTACAACTGAAGTTACAAGAAAACACAATTAAAACC
>NW_007487618.1:0-286 GCF_000475195.1 Diaphorina citri
TTATAAACCTGTGGTCTATACTGGGTGAACACTAAGGTGGTACTGCGTATTTTTATTCATACAGTGTAGTGATGGTAGAAAACCAAAGCGTCAAGGATCAAAGTAATCGATTCGCTTTGGAATAATGGAAAATCTCTAATTTTTTTAGGGCGGATTTTTTGCTATGAGACACAGCTTATTAGATATGTTCAATTCAGATTGTTCACCTATAAATAATTGAAGACAGCTGCCTGGATTTTGAAGAGGTTTGACAGAGGGAACTGTAATTGCTATGGTCCTATCGTCC
>NW_007487619.1:0-286 GCF_000475195.1 Diaphorina citri
CGGTTGGGGTTGTTCTTTGATTTTTCCCAAACATTCATTATTGCCGTCAGAGGCAGTTTTCTTTCGGCATTTGCTACAGCCGTCACACTTGTTCACAGGTTGTTGTTCCTTGGTTTTTCCCGAACATTCACAGTTTTCATCAGAGGAGGGTGATGTCTTTTGGCATTTACTGCAACCTTTGTACTCGACCTTTATTGAACAGCTCATGTTTGGATCTGTAGGGATTTCCGTTTCACACTCGCTGCATTTATCATATTTGTTAGGTTTACATTCGTCGTCAGGAAAT
>NW_007487620.1:0-286 GCF_000475195.1 Diaphorina citri
TCCTACCGACTCGAAAATTTCGCACATAAAAAAAAGCTTAAATTTGTCAGCATTTTCCGTACCATCAAAAGCTCATTGGAGGCACAAAGGTTGGCGAGGAAATTGAGAAAGCAAAGAAAAAAATGCTAGAGGAAAGTTTTGTTTACGTAGTATAATTAAGGGTGTTCCTCCAACCCTCAAAAAAAAAAAGGTTCCTGCAGCAGCCATCTCTTGAATAACAAATGATGTCAATGATTGGGTGAGTTCAAAGGTTAGATGACTGCACACCCAAGGAACGATACAAAAA
>NW_007487621.1:0-286 GCF_000475195.1 Diaphorina citri
AAAAAACATCCCTAAAAAGGATTTAGCTAATTGCAAAAGTTTCGATGACTTAATCTTTTGCTAAACACTTCTGTTTAGTAAATATGATTAGTTTTTGGTCGTTGCGTTGGTTGGCTCGTTGGGGCATGGTAGAACTATTCTAGTGTGCGGAAAATTTAAGAATTAAAAACGGTTTGACCTTTCCTTTTGGGTAAGACCAGCTTCGGAAGAATAAATCAGCAAAGAGATACCTCACATTACCTCATCCACCCCAAGTAAACACTCCTAATTCCATTTTAACAACACG
>NW_007487622.1:0-286 GCF_000475195.1 Diaphorina citri
TACCATTCTTCTTCGTTTGGATGAGCATCTGGGTGATCTTTCTGATATCTGTCGGAGGAAAAACGAAACGTTAAATGACAATTATAATTTCTATAATTATTATAGAAGGAACAAAAAATCATTTTTTCATTACCTATTTTATTTTGTATTTTATTCTTTTTATTTAAGCAAGATCTTTTATTTATAAAAATTACACCTGTTCGGTATCAAATACACAAGACCTTGTTTAGACTGTGGGAGTAAAGGCACTTTTCAGTCTCATTTTGGCAGCATAAACAGGGTATAT
>NW_007487623.1:0-286 GCF_000475195.1 Diaphorina citri
GCCCCGGGCGGGAATCGAACCCGTGGCCTAGCGCTTACAAGGCAGACGCACTACCAACTAAGCTAACTAGGCTGGCTCTCAAGCTGATTGAAAGATTAAAGAGAATTTCACCAACGTGCAACAATTGATGGCGAGGTCCACAGAATTTAAACTTGGGTTAAGTTAAACTCTTGGATGAAGCAATCTGATTGGTTAAAAAGTTTGAAATCGACCAATCAAATTGCCTAATACAAGGGTTAAACTTTAGTTGACCCCTGAAATAGGGATAGGGCCAGCCAAACCATAT
>NW_007487624.1:0-286 GCF_000475195.1 Diaphorina citri
CGCCCCGGGCGGGAATCGAACCCGCGGCCTAGCGCTTACAAAGCAGACGCACTACCAACTAAGCTAACTAGGCTGGCGATTTTATTTGGGTTGGTTTATTTATATAAATTAGAATTTTATAAAAACAAAATGTAGAATTATTTATTCATTTATATTTTTATTTACGTCTCTGGAAAGAATTTCCCTGTAAATAATTCACACTCGGAAAAGTTGATGTGCATATAACAGACAAGCTGCTTACCAAGAGAGCAGAAACAACTAGTTTTTGCTTGTTTTTTTTTTTTTT
>NW_007487625.1:0-286 GCF_000475195.1 Diaphorina citri
TCGAACTGAAACAGAGAACAGAGTCACATCAGATGGTTACACTTAGACAGGGTGGTTCATGAAATAGAATAAAAAGTACAGACTAAAATATGTTCTAATAATTTTTGTTGCTATGGCTAATCTGGGTTAAAGCCACCTTGCCGTTTTACTGGAATTCAATCTTCCTAACCAGCTCCTTCAATGTCCTCACGAAGCTGAATGCACTCCGAAATAATCAGAAATTGTGCCCAGACACCATTTCCTCTTTGAGTAGAAATTTATTTGTAATTAAAATCGAAATTCATTT
>NW_007487626.1:0-286 GCF_000475195.1 Diaphorina citri
TCCAAGGCCTGAAACAATGAAATACAAAATAAATGTTGGAGAAAAGGGCAAACATTTTAAATCAACTGGATCCCTTTACCCTGAAGAAATGCACTGTAGTACCGGGGTGGGCATTTCAGACGAATTTTCTGTTAAAATAAATAAATAAATAAAGGATCCCTTTATTGTGATTTCTTTGAGGATGACTGTAACATCCAATTCAGTCAGTCAAATGTATTAGTTTGCCTAGCATTGCAGAACAGATTCTTTCTACTATGTATCATATACTATTAATTTGAAATGACAC
>NW_007487627.1:0-286 GCF_000475195.1 Diaphorina citri
TGTCTAGCTGGGAGGCTACAAAAGGTTTATAATGCTTCAAAGGAAAAGCACAGGTCCTCATGTTAGTTGAGTGCGGTTTGGGAAGACCCAGGTAATCTTGGCTAGAGACCATCAACCCCCCTCGGTGTAGCTACACATCCACCACTTCAACAACATTTGTAGGTACCGACCTACTTAATTGTAAGAATCTATCGACTTAACACTCGCGGAAAATAAACTCTTGTGATTTCTGAACTCTAGTCTAGATCGCCTTTCATTCAGGGCCGTATTTCGAAAATTTGGGGTC
>NW_007487628.1:0-286 GCF_000475195.1 Diaphorina citri
TTTTCTTTTTCTTCTACGACTTCTAGATACCGAGATAAATCGATTTAAAAAATACCGGTAAATCGTGAACTTTGACTTTAAATCTGACGTCACAACTCTTTGAACTTTTTCATTAGACCAGCAATTAAAAATTGACTTTTCGACCTTTTAAAGATACTTTTAAGCTAGCCTAGTTAGTTTAGTTGGTAGTGCGTCTGCCTTGTAAGCGCTAGGTTGCGGGTTCGATTCCCGCCCGGGGCGGATTTTATCCTGATGTGATAATGTTCGTTCTCGGAACGGCTGGCTT
>NW_007487629.1:0-286 GCF_000475195.1 Diaphorina citri
AAGGTTGAGTGCGGAGGGCATCCACTCGTAAAATTTGCAACCAAAACCAAATGTCAGCCCAAAGCAATCAGCCTAGTTAGGATTAGGACTGATTGAGGGCTCGCGAAAAACGTCGACCCCGTCTGTACACGGGAAAAGGCGAAGAAGACGAAGAAAAGAAGATTTGTACCTTCTTTATTCTGCCAAAATGATGCTTGATAATATGTAGCAACTAGCTGAATTCCGTCGCTTCGCTCCGGAATCCCGCTAGTTCATCCCGAGGCATGGCCAAACTTGTGGAAAAGGC
>NW_007487630.1:0-286 GCF_000475195.1 Diaphorina citri
AAATAAATAGTAAGAGATGTTTTTTCAAGTGCGTTACAGTGTTTTCCTGCTAAAAATAATGTGTTTTGTGCGTAGAAATTGTTAGTTTTAACGTATTTCTTGTAGAAGTCGAGATAATACAAGTGACCATAGGTGATATACTGAAAAATAGCATTGTTGCACCTATGGCCACATAGTGTCCATGTGGCCATAGGTGAAACATATGCAATTTTCAGTGTATCACCTATGGACAGTACGGAAAACCCGGCTTAAAGTCGAAAATTTACTCAATAGGTATACCTAGATA
>NW_007487631.1:0-286 GCF_000475195.1 Diaphorina citri
GGAGAAATTATCGATCATCAGTTGTATGAGACAGTAGAGGAACTTCTTCGTACCAATGTTCTGAAAAACATAAACAGAGGGGAAATATGTTCATGAGAAAATATTGTTGAATAAAATCAATCGAGGCGATCTTTATCCTGAGAGATCTTTTTGGGGTCGAGTGAGTGGATTGGAACACATCACATGCATTCAGGCACACTCCATTCGCCAAGGGTCAACGTTTACCTTGCCCTTGGGATCAACTTTAACAGATAAGGTTCGTTCTTGGAACGGCAGGCTTTCTATC
>NW_007487632.1:0-286 GCF_000475195.1 Diaphorina citri
ACTCTCAACTACGGAGCGAGTAACATTGCTGTCAAGGTCAAAGAGTTTGCGTAAGTGTTTATTTATTATTATTATTACTACAATTCTTTTAATCCTGAAAATGTGGCCTTTCTTTAAGGTCTATTGATGGCAGAATAAAGAAAAGACATCTTTTTATATCTGCCATACACCAGGGTGATGGTCTCTAGCCATGTTTAATTGACTCGTTCTGAAGCTCAGTCAACCATCTAGTCTCTAGAGGACTTGTATCACCGATGGATAAT
The DNA here is from genome assembly GCF_000475195.1 of Diaphorina citri. NCBI lineage: Eukaryota > Metazoa > Arthropoda > Insecta > Hemiptera > Psyllidae > Diaphorina > Diaphorina citri. Next base: position 264 of record NW_007487632.1, read on the forward strand.
GGTATTCAATAGCCATTGGGCGA
>NW_007487633.1:0-286 GCF_000475195.1 Diaphorina citri
TCCCCATCTGTTGCATAGTCTCTTCATCTCGTTGATCCAGCAGCTACGTGGTCTCCCTGGTAAGCGTTTGCCTTGATGACTTTAGCAGACTTTATGGAATAAAATAATATGTACAATACAAAAAGCAAACTATTACGCCTTTTTTGGTGTTACTCTTCCATACCAAAGGAACGGTTGGAGCAAGCACCGGGACCCAGTTAGCCTATGTCCGGCCCTGACAATGTGTGGGTCCCAAGATGATTTTTTGCACCTTCTCCTTCTTCTTGTAGAGAAGAATCATTCATTC
>NW_007487634.1:0-286 GCF_000475195.1 Diaphorina citri
TTAAATCTCAAGGCACCAAGCTGCAATTTTTAAAAAGCCTTTCGCATTCAACGCGGCATACATAGGGTGACTCTACCCGGAATGTTTGCTCATTAAAAGTACGTCTTATGTAAGGTCTAGCCTTTTTGGTACCACTACCCTGTTCTTCGGTCAAAGTACCAACGTACGTTAAAGCCTTTGTACTTTGGGGGGGACTTTTTAACGTTTGATTTAAATGTCAGGAAAAGAAAAATGAGACGGCCATAGAACACACACTCGAAATGTTAGAGCTAGTTTATGTGTGAGT
>NW_007487635.1:0-286 GCF_000475195.1 Diaphorina citri
CATTCATTTTCTGCCTACCAGTAAGTTGTTGTTGTTTTTGCGGCTATAGCTCTCGCCGAATGGTAATGACAGACTAGTACATACATACTAACAACAATTAAGATGGGTTTCACCAACTTTGTTTAATGTCATATTTTTTCATTTACACCATCCTCAGTGGTCTAGTAGTTAAGACGGTGGACTTCGGATCTGGAGGTTGGTGGTTCGTGCCGAAGTGAAATTGGAAAATTTGTCGAGGTGTATTGAGTGGGCAAGTATGCCATTTAATTGACTTTTTTCACTCCCA
>NW_007487636.1:0-286 GCF_000475195.1 Diaphorina citri
CTTTCGTGTTAAATTAGAAACAATAGACATTTTTGAAGGTCTTGCACAATCGTCTGTAAATGGTGAAAAGTGGAAACTCAAACTAGTGAAGAACTTGGAAAAATTTCAGTGAAAAGATCCGGAAAGAAAATTTGTTTACATAACCTTGCGTAGTACGCAAAAATGAGCTCCTTGCAAAACAGCTGTTTTATTTGATAAGGAAGAGAAGGGACTTTGAAAAAAAAATCCCTCCTAAATAATCCCGGATACTAGCTACTAGCAGAAGACCTTTGAAAAGAAATCAATG
>NW_007487637.1:0-286 GCF_000475195.1 Diaphorina citri
ACCCAACATGGTTTTCATGAAATATTTTTTTTTTTATATTTATGGTAAAAAGACCCATGAAAAAATGAACAAAAACGAACACCCCATAAAATGATATACCCATCTACGTAGCTAGATTATTAACAGGTTAGGAGTTTTCACAGTCACAAATTCGTCATAAATATGAATCATACAATATATGTATAGATGAGGGTGGATATGGGTATTCAATATTGCTCTGTAAGTTGACTAGCATAATAAATTTCACAGTGAAATTTGGGCTCATCTACTTTCCCAAATGGGCAAA
>NW_007487638.1:0-286 GCF_000475195.1 Diaphorina citri
CCGCATATGTGCAAGAACCTCAATTACGAAAGGAGACGGTCGTGCTGCGAAACGGCGAGAGAGGAATCATAGAATAGATTATACCTTGATTATACTACCAGCATAGAACTGAAAAGTCTCTTTACTCTCGCAGTCTGAACAAGGTCTTTAGGCGATAGGCGTGACTGTTCTCGTGTCGCAGAGTAATGCCAAATACTACTCTAGTTACCTTGGAGTGTAGAAAGTTTGTCTTCTAAGACGGGTTGATGCATGATGGTCTGTAGAGAAAGATTTTAATTGATGGCCC
>NW_007487639.1:0-286 GCF_000475195.1 Diaphorina citri
GTCATGTGAAACGTGGGTATACCGCACTCACAGAATGAGAAATGTATGACAGTTGACAGGAGAGATTTTACTGATACTGTGATATGGGCTTGAGAGCTTGTAAATTTTAGGAACAACAGAATTTGAGTGAAAGTTTATGTAGATACCTATTTGTTAAATTTACGAAATTTAAAATATCGTGCCTTTTTTATTGTTACATCAGTTTACCTAGCGACAAATCAGATCTCTTCTGATCTCATGCTCAAGAATGTATTCCAATGAATGTATTTGTACTTTTTTTTTTCTT
>NW_007487640.1:0-286 GCF_000475195.1 Diaphorina citri
GCGACAGCACGTTCAGAATAGCACAGTTTGATTTGGTATACACATTTTAGAATAGAATACTTGTAGGGGGTAGGGGTAAGTCTTGTAAAACCTGATGGTGCGGCATTCCTCAGAAACTACATTTATACTGCCCGGATGAGACTGAAAAGCTCCTTTACTCCCGCAGTCTAAACAAGGTCTTATGTATTTAATACAATAGCTTTAAATGAATACACCAGCACCAGTTCTCAATGGATCACTGAAGTTTAGCTATGTTGCACGTGGTTGGTATCCGGAAATGTGGCTA
>NW_007487641.1:0-286 GCF_000475195.1 Diaphorina citri
AACAATTTTGCCTTTTCATCTCCTTTGAGTGGTCTTTACGTCTCTAGGAGTGCCGTCTTTAGCTTACAATTTTGCCTTTTCATCTCCTTTGAGTGGTCTTTTCGGCTCTTGGAGTGCCGTCTTTAGCTATTTGTCTTTTCATCTCCTTTCAGTGGTCTTTTCAGTTACCTTTTCGTCTCTTGGAGTGCCGTCTTTAGCTATAATAATTTTGCCTTTTCATCTCCTTTGAGTGGTCTTTTCAGTTGTCTTTTCGTCTCTTGTAGTGCCGTCTTTAGCTAAACAATTT
>NW_007487642.1:0-286 GCF_000475195.1 Diaphorina citri
AGATTAATAATGAAATTTAGGAGAGTTATGACAAAAACAACATGGCAAACATAGCAAATAAGGTTGACAAACACAGGTACAATATGTTCAGGGTGACTATCTATTCTATGTATTATGGGACTGGTTGCTCCTCTCCCAAGAGAGTATGCAATTAACACTGCGACCTCTGTAGATCTATTGTGAGTATTGTGACCAGTATTTTTTCCCATGCCCAAGCTGCTATACCCTGGCCTTGATGGAACCTAGAAGTACCCTCACTGGTATATTTCAACCTCCCCAGTTTCTC
>NW_007487643.1:0-286 GCF_000475195.1 Diaphorina citri
TCCTATCCTGTCTTCCTTCTCTCTTCGATTTCGGGACGATAAGACCATAGCAGTTACAGTTCCCTCTGTAAACCTCTTAAAAAAGAAAAAAAAAGTGCTCACTTAACAGTATCTACTTCAAATGACAGGTATAAACTAGGTAGGTGCAATAAAATAATCGTGTTACAACTACAACTCGAAAATTAAATAAAAATAATATAAAAAAGACCAAAAAATGTGGAAACAATTTTATTCCAGATGGAAAAGCTACTCTAAACAGTCTAAAAGGCTATTATCAAAGTGACAA
>NW_007487644.1:0-286 GCF_000475195.1 Diaphorina citri
TTTTTTTTTTTTTTTTTTTTTTTTTTTCGTAGCGGTAATACTAGATTCCAGAGTACTCTGGAACCAGATTTTAGATAACTATCTAATGGACCCGTAACCTAAGTTCCAACTATGTATAATCGACGTACCTTCATACTAATCTTAGGCTTCCATCTACGACCAAACATTTAGAGACAACTGTGTTATTATTATTTTTTTTTTTTTTAAGAGAGGTTTGACAGAGGGAACTGAAACTGCTATGGTCTTATCGTCCCGAAATCGAAGAGAGAAGGAAGACAGGATAGGA
>NW_007487645.1:0-286 GCF_000475195.1 Diaphorina citri
AAGGAGTCTTTTGTTTTCTGCTTTTTTTTTTTTTTAACCAACAAAATGGCGTAATTTATAATGCTTTTTTTCGCCGTTTTTCATGTTCTTATGAGTCTTTTTACTTTTTGACTTTAGGTACCTGAATTTTCAAGGAGCATGATGTTTTAATGGTTCCCAATTTTAAGCATAATGTGTTCTAAGTGTAAACTTTTCTTTACCTTTTGTCTATGCCAACAATCAAAAATTTATGGGCTAAGAATTGAGTCAGAATTGATTGAAATTAACCAATAACCGATCTATTGTT
>NW_007487646.1:0-286 GCF_000475195.1 Diaphorina citri
AAATTGTCAACCTAGGTTCCAATAGGATAACAGCTCAAAAATATTTCACATCTCTTGAGCAACGTCTTCGGAAAAATCCAACCATGGAAAAACTTTACAATGAAAACATTGCCACCTATTTAGAACAGGATCACATGGAGGTCGCTAAAACTCAAGCACCTTACCTACTTGTGCATTTTGGTGTATTTAGTAAACATTCTGTTACAACACCGTGTAGAGCAGTATTCAATCCAAACATTGTGAGTACAACAGGTCAAACTCTGGCAAAAGCTCTGATGACAGGTCC
>NW_007487647.1:0-286 GCF_000475195.1 Diaphorina citri
CCTAGGAGGAGAAAGAGGGAGTGGGTCAGGGATGTGCTTTTCGGCCCCAAAACCGGAATTTTCTCGTGGAAATAAGTACAAGTAGTGCTTTATTTAGAATGTCAGCTTAGAACAAATTGTTCCATTATACTAACAGCCTAATACAGCACCTCTTTATTGATATAATTTTCTATACCTACATAGAATTAAAATGAAAATTACGAAGACCCAGTGGCGTAGCGTGGTCTAAAGTCAAGTGTAGGGCACTAATTTCCATCACCGTGCACATTACTACATAAGTCATGTA
>NW_007487648.1:0-286 GCF_000475195.1 Diaphorina citri
GAAGGAAGAGGAGAGAGGAAGGAGGAACGAAAGAACCAAGAAAAGAAAGAGGAAGGAAAGGAGAGAAGGAGGCGGAAGAGGGTAAACAGGAGGAAATGAACGAAGAGGAGGAGAAAAGAAGGAAGAACGAAGGACGAATAGAAAAGAAAGAAGGGAGAGAAAGAGAGGAAATAAGAAGGGAAGAAAACGGGAAGGAAAGAAGGAGGAGGGAGAGAGTAAACAGGAGGAAATGAACGAAGAGGAGGAGAAAAGAAGGAAGAACGAAAGAACGAAGAGAAAGGAAGGG
>NW_007487649.1:0-286 GCF_000475195.1 Diaphorina citri
TTGAAGACTCTGATCAGATTTTGTTAAAAAGTCAGTATAGCACTTATTATTGATGTAGCTACAACGCGAACGCAACAATGAAAAACGAATATAATCAGATTCAAGTCCAGACCTCTTGTAGTCAGAATGAGCCTTCTTCTTCTCAAAGATAAGGGACTTGAGTTCTTTTGAAAACCACATCGGAAAGGAAGTACGGTGCACACGTTTAACAGGAGTCGACATTTCAATGCCAGCTAATAAGAAATCATAAAAGCGTTGGGTAGCCACCTCGATATCGGTTTCAGAA
>NW_007487650.1:0-286 GCF_000475195.1 Diaphorina citri
CCGAATGGCGATAGCAGAATAAAGAAAAGATGTCTTTTTGTATCTGCTATACACCGGGGTGATGGTCTCTAGCTCTAGGTAATAATATCATTCTAATCAGTTCTCTCATAAATATTAGAAGAAAAAAAAAAATCATCACCGTATTTACATTCCCTAAGCCTTGCTAATCCTAACCTTTCATTTTCACAACCATGGGATTTCAAAAAACCTTTTTTTTAAGAGGTTTGACAGAGGGAGCTGTAACTGCTATGGTCTTATCGTCCCGAAATCGAAGAGAGAAGGAAGA
>NW_007487651.1:0-286 GCF_000475195.1 Diaphorina citri
AACTAATTTACTATGAAATTGTATTTTGTTTTTGTGAGTTTTATTTATTGAAATGATTTTTTACCCGGCCCCTCCGGGCTTTGTTGGGGAGGTAGGCACAGTGGAGGTGAGGTAGAGAGAAACAGCTATTGAGAGGGAGGGAGAGAAAGAGAAGGAGAGAAACAGTTAGTAAGGGAGAGAGTGAGAGAAAGACAGGGGAAAGAAAGAAAGAGAGAGAGGAACAGAGAAAAAGTGTGTGAGAGAGAAAAAGGTAAGACAAGGAAGAAAGGAAGGGAAGACACTAGAA
>NW_007487652.1:0-286 GCF_000475195.1 Diaphorina citri
GCTTTCTCTCTATGATCTAAATTCTAAAAACAATTTTATAACTATAAGCTTCTTTTAAACAAGCAGAAACTTCTTTTAAACAAACAGAAGAAGAAGCAGCAGCAGCAGAAGAAGAAGAAGAACATATCGAGACGATAGTTTCATTTCCAGACGGTATTTTCGCTTTCATTTCGTGGAGGCGATAGTCATGCGAATAGATAGTATATTATACCTACCTACTCGTGGAAATCCCGCTCGAAAAATGGCAGAAAATAAATATTCGGTAGATAGTGGGTAAGAGAAGCTC
>NW_007487653.1:0-286 GCF_000475195.1 Diaphorina citri
AGAACGAATCCGCCCCAGGCGGAAATCGAACCAGCGATCCAGCGCTCATAAGGCAGACACGTAAAACCACAGGATTGAATTTGAATTTGAATCTTTATTTTTCAAATATAGCACATTACAAATTTAAGCACCCCAAAGCTTAGTCAAACTTTTATAGGGTGGACTCTCCCTTTTACAAATCTAATTCCTTATAATAATTACAATAATAATGAAATTTTTTATTACCAAGTATTGTCTTCCATTACCATTACAAACTAATGCCAAATTTAGCCTCTTTTGACTTACA
>NW_007487654.1:0-286 GCF_000475195.1 Diaphorina citri
TTCATCAGTCCTAAATAAGTTCCTAAATAATTTTCCATTTTAAAAAATTTCCAGTTATGTAAACAGAGTTCATTGTGTCGCAGCTTTTGTGTACAGTGAAAATTTAAATAATTTCTTTCAATTTTAGCTGAAAACATTTTAGATATTCCTCTGACCGATCAAAACAAGTAAAGAGCTGGGATTCCAATGCAACGTTAGAGCAAGGTGGCTAAATCTTATATTATAAGAACGAGATCCATTCACTCATTCACATTTCACAGTTCACATTTCACATTTCATAGTTCAC
>NW_007487655.1:0-286 GCF_000475195.1 Diaphorina citri
CGGAATTCTTTTAATTATCGTCCCAAAATGGAGAGCAGGACAGGATAGGAGAAAGACAGCCGTTCCAAAAACAAACCTCATCTCATTAGGATAAAGTCAGCCCCGAGCGGGAATCGAACCCGTACGTACCTATTTAGAGTTACAAATTTACTCTTTTTTTACGAACCTGTGGTATGGAGTAAGGGTTGAGATATTCACTTAGTTTGGCCTCAATATCAAAGCTGGTAATATCGTCAGCGTCTGAATGTAAGGTGACGAATGCTAGTAGTGCCTGTGGAAAGAAGAA
>NW_007487656.1:0-286 GCF_000475195.1 Diaphorina citri
TCATCATCATTGTCATTATGGTGCATGCATGTCTATTTCATATTGATGCAATGATTTCTGTTGTCAAAAATTTGTTTAAATTTATGTATGTAGGTCTAATTGCATTTCTTTTCAATTTCAAAGGCCGCATTTAAGTTGTTTGATTCATCCTTAGTAATCTTCTGAAAACACAAAGGAAATAATCTATTTACGTACTTACCTACCTATTTTGTATTTCAAAATAAGATCCACGAATTTTTATTATAATTATGCCGCTCTTACTACATATAAATAAATGCTCAATTGT
>NW_007487657.1:0-286 GCF_000475195.1 Diaphorina citri
AGAGGGAGAGGAGAGAGAGAGAGGAGAGAGAGAGAGAGAGAGAGAAAGAAGGAATTTTTCCATTTTGTTTTCTCTCTCTTCCTTCCACATTTTCTTATTTACGGGAGACATCATTCCCACTCTTCTCTCTCTCTCTCTCTCTCGTGTTTTAAACCGCGACGTCTTATTATTTTAAATAATCTTCTAAGGGGATTGAAAAATCACTTTGTTTCGAAGCTTTGTGACGAAGTGTGTGAAAATCCCTCTCCCATCCCCAAAAATCCCCCTTTCTCCCTCTCCCTTCCCC
>NW_007487658.1:0-286 GCF_000475195.1 Diaphorina citri
TCCCCTAGATTTCTGGTAAGTCACTTGGTGCAAAATGGTGACTGATTGAGGGAATTTTGAAGAATGTACTGTAAAATACCAATTGATGTCTTTTTTCTATAGCTATAGATACCTGTTTTTAGATTTTTTACACATTTTAGCAAATTTTTGTCCTCCCTAAATCAGACTAGAATTCTCAATCTTCTCAGCATTATTACTTTTACTTAAAGAAAATATAAGGAAGGCTCCATTTTCTTTTCTATTGAAACGGCCCTGATGAATGTCCCGAATTTAAATATTTCGCTTT
>NW_007487659.1:0-286 GCF_000475195.1 Diaphorina citri
ACAGTAAATTTATCACATGAGAAACAACATTATATTACAACAGAAACAAATTATAAATACGACTGAGAACAAAGATAACGTTACATAGAAAAATTCAAGTTAGTAGAGATTTTCTTAGTCAATTGAACCCGGTTTGAAAGCTCGTTTCCCTTTAGTATTGTTAGACCACCTAAAAAAAGGGGGGAGGGGAAGGTGGTGCAACAACCGCCTAGTTATTTTATTGTGTGCCCTCTAAAAGGCCATCATCTTTACGACACGACGTATATCAAATACGCTAATTTTTGGC
>NW_007487660.1:0-286 GCF_000475195.1 Diaphorina citri
TATTGATTATGGTACTCTTGCAGATTTAGACATAGTCTCCGTAGAGAGAAATGATAAATGATCCATCCGTTGGGGTTGATGTATTGATTTTCATTCAAAATGGGTCCCACAATGATACCTTAACGAACCTTGGAGTTACACATCTGGAAAATCGGAACCAAATAAAATGTCAAAGCTCGTAAACCTAACGCATCGAAACGCGGTAACCTTCATGATGGGAAATCGGGTTTCAAATCTTCTCCATGTCTCACGCGTTCTGTCATATTGGAAGCATGGAGTTTCGGCA
>NW_007487661.1:0-286 GCF_000475195.1 Diaphorina citri
AGAGAGGTCTACAGTTCAGTGACTACTAGTAACACCTCAAAATCCATAATCAAACTGACAGATAACGCTGATTATGCAAATCAAAATCAAACCTTGTAAACACTTGAAAATTGCAAGGATACAGCTTATCAGTAGGTACTTGATTATTGGCAGTTAATCATGGATGATCGATCAACTCAGAAGCTTAGAACACAAACTCATTCCAATGTGTCAATCGGGGAGACATTATCGCAACAACTTGGTATGGCAGGAAAAAAATGGATTGGTGATGCAAGCAAAAATTGAA
>NW_007487662.1:0-286 GCF_000475195.1 Diaphorina citri
TGTGATCTTTTTTTTTTTTAAGCTTCAAATTTTCAATGTGTGATGGGCCTTATAAAAAGAGCCTCTACGGGACCCTAAAAAAGCCCATTTGTGCCCGCGCATACCTACTACGCCCATCCTGCTATCAGGACAGACCAGTAAGTGGGACCAGTCAAGATCAGGACAGACCAGTAAGTGGGCCATATCTTGAGACACAACAAGACCTAATAGCAGCCAATGAAACCGCAATCAAGACTGCAACACACTGGCGCAATATTTAAGCTTGACATTGGTTTTTCCGGACACT
>NW_007487663.1:0-286 GCF_000475195.1 Diaphorina citri
TTTACGATTCCTTACACTTTGTTCCATCATCTCCGAGCAGTCGCATAACAGTTGTTTCTTCAATGGTTTCACTTTCTTTCCTTATTTCCTTTTCATATGTTTATGGGCGTGCCAAACTGTTTAAATCCATCTGTAGTACTTGCGTTACGTTAGGCATGCGTTGTAAACAAGAGTGAAATATGACAATTATTGTGTCTTACCGATTAGGAGGATGGATGGAATCCATATCTGGTACTGTTGCGAGTTTAAGATACATAATTTCTAGCTTGAGATCTTTGAACCTCAC
>NW_007487664.1:0-286 GCF_000475195.1 Diaphorina citri
TTATATCCTTGTGTTATCGAGATCAACGTAGGTACTCTCGGAATGGAAATACTCCATTTTCGATCGACATTTTTTTTTTCTTTTTTTTTGGGGGGGGACCAACACTCAATCGACTGGGACATACCGATTTAGTGTTAGATGTGTCTTTACATCAATTTCTTTTTTTTTGGGGGGGGACCAACACTCAATCGACTGGGACATACCGATTTAGTGTTAGATGTGTCTTTACATCAATTGAAAATAGGAGATGAAAATCCAAGAATTGCTCTTGACGTTCGCGTGCCTC
>NW_007487665.1:0-286 GCF_000475195.1 Diaphorina citri
CCTTTGGTTACCGAATTATGTTGTCGAGGCCAGTGTGGACGGTTCCGTCGACATCGATCGACGGCCAATCGACTTTGTGTGGACACAGCCTTACATTTCTCATCCTCCAGATTTATGTCAGAGAAAAATAGTAGCGTGTGCAAGAGGCTTAGCAAAAGATCCGAATCTTATGTTCATCCGGGACCCAATTTTTCGCAGCCGTCAAATATAGTCAGTGTGGACGAAACTTGACTCCTTCTTCGTCTTTTTTCTCCAGTTCTTTACGACTTTTCCATCAAATCTAAAC
>NW_007487666.1:0-286 GCF_000475195.1 Diaphorina citri
AAAACCTAAGCAAATTATTTTAATCAAGTAAAAATAATTTCATGATTACCTAAATAACCAATCAATCCATCATAATTGGGAAAGCTAATTTTTTTATGTCCAGAAGTACACTTCAGAAACCGAGACTGTTTTTCCAGATGATTTGGGAACCAATTTTAGTTTAATTTTATGTGTTACCTGCAGTGGCGTAGCGTGGTCTAAATTCAAATGTAAGGCGTGTAGGGTACTAATTTCCATCATCCATGCTCTTCATGGATTGGCATAGACAAGTATAACTAGGTACCTA
>NW_007487667.1:0-286 GCF_000475195.1 Diaphorina citri
ACTTTTTCCCAAACAGATAAGATTGGTTCTTCCAGCTTCTTAGAGTGACTTGCTTTTTCCTAGTCTGGCCTCCTTCCCTCTTCGATTTTGGGACTATAGGACCTCTCTTGTTACAGATCCCTCTATAAGAAAAGAGAGAGAGTAAAGGAAAAGAGAAAGAAAACAGATTCCATCACAATCGGCTCCGTAGAATCCGTAGATCTTTTGAAACCTTCTCACGGACCACTTGTTGGAGCCTCCAACCTTCTCACGGACCACTTGTTGGAGCCTCCAACCTTCTCACGGA
>NW_007487668.1:0-286 GCF_000475195.1 Diaphorina citri
GACGAGATAGGTAGTTGTGCTAACGTCAAGAAAGAGATCACATTTTTCTCGCTTTTTTTGAAATTGGTAGGTATCTAAGTGTTGGAATAACCATGCTTATAAACCTTTGTGGCCCTTCCTTGTGAGTACTTGTGACCCGAAACCGATTTCCAATAACTCCAGGACGTGTCCTTTACATCGACTCTTGCTTGGAAAATTCCCAATATTTAGAATTTTCCTTGAGTTGAGATGATTCGAAGCAAAATGTTGTTAAAAACCAGACATGGTTAAGGTGGGTTGATTAAAT
>NW_007487669.1:0-286 GCF_000475195.1 Diaphorina citri
ACCCATCCGGATACTAACCACGCGCAACGTTGTTGAACTTCAGTGATCCATTGAGAACTGATGCATTTAACGTTCTATGGCCACTGGCCATCAAGCTCAATATAATTGACCGAACGAAGTGAAGGTCTATGTTTTAACTCGAACGTTTTGCATTTGGTTTGGATGTCTGTATGTTCCGCTATAACTCCCGATTGCCTGGTCTGATTTGGATGAAATTTGGTACACATCTTCATTAAATCAAGGCACGTCGCTGATTAAAATTTGGGGCCCCAAAGTTGAACGGGGC
>NW_007487670.1:0-286 GCF_000475195.1 Diaphorina citri
AAAGTTAGACGTATGTAACTTGATTTTGCACTGTGTGTGTATGTATGTACTTAGTGGTATACAATACTTATCTCCACTCAGAAGGCCCGTACTAATGTCCCTGTACGTAGCTTTGGATATTGATATTGATAGTGAGAACCAGCTCCTAACTTCCAAACAGTACCAAACTAGTGGTGTTGAGAAATACTCAATATACACACTCTGGTGGGCTGAGGTCTTTCGTCCCGAAAGCGAAGAAAGAGAGAACGAATCTTATGTGTGTAGGATAAAATCCGCCCCGAGCGGG
>NW_007487671.1:0-286 GCF_000475195.1 Diaphorina citri
GGTTGCTATTGGTCAACTTTTTCTTGATGGATGCTAGTGCATGGCTTGGCCTGAAAAGAAAATTAATAAGTTTGTTACTTATTGACGATAGAAGAGGATTCACAGTTTTGTAGGAGAAAAGGGGAATTTTCTGTAAAATTAAGTGAATTTTTGAACACAACGGTCCACTCTGCTTTACCCATTTATTTCCATATCTGGTATTTATTTCCGAGAGAGTATTGCAACTGGTTGGTGAAAGTAGACAGATTTGGAAGACACTGGAAGAAAGAAGACATAAATGGATTGG
>NW_007487672.1:0-286 GCF_000475195.1 Diaphorina citri
AATGTTAGATGAATCCATGTTCCAGGTACAAGAATAATTGTTTTCCAATTGCTTCTTCTTATTCTCGTGAATTTGGCTTGTCCTAGTCCTGTTTGACTCCAAACGAACAAAAATTTCTAGAAACTAAAGTACTCCACTAGTTGGAGGACTCCAAGAGGGAGTGTTCTTTCAAGAGGGAGTGTTCTTTCAAGAGAACAGTTTGTACACCGGAACACGAGTCTTTGAGACTCTTCAGATAACACCTCCGAACAGCCTAGGACATGTTACGTACTTTGAGAAATTTGAT
>NW_007487673.1:0-286 GCF_000475195.1 Diaphorina citri
CGATTTACTTTAAGTTAAAATGTTTAGGTACCAAAGCCTAATTTGTGTAGGTATTATATATCCAAGAAACACCTTCCTACTAAAGACAGTAAGAATTATGCCATCCGGTATATTTATCAAAACGTCGAAAAAGAGGAAGAAAAAAATATCTTTATGCAAATAAAATTATTCTTTTTATTCTTCACATTTTCATTTTTAATAAACTTTGGAACATTTTTTATGTAAATTTTTGGGTGTAGAAATGTTTCATGTTTAAATTAATCTCACTTGTCTTTGCATGCAAATT
>NW_007487674.1:0-286 GCF_000475195.1 Diaphorina citri
AAAACTTCCATTTTCGAATCCCTTTAATGGCTAAATAAAATTCTAGATAGGTAGATATGTACCTGTAATTTGTTTGTAGGTATGCTTTGTAAAGATGCGTCTGTACTACAGTTGATCATTGCTTGGAACCCTTAAAAGGCAGATAAAGAAATCTTCAGCACCCTTCTGGTTTCGTTACTTACCTATATCGGAAAATTCTGGTCAACATCTTTGGTGATAACTTACCTGGAATGAAAAGAAAAGTTGGAATTTATTAAAATTTCGGAATAAAAAAGGAAATGAAGAG
>NW_007487675.1:0-286 GCF_000475195.1 Diaphorina citri
TTTATTTCATTCCTTAATTCCCAGCCGTTTCTGAGATATAAGCGTGGTTCGCAAATCACGAACCACCCTGTATATTAATAATATAATATCTAAAGCCTCTTTGGACCGAAGCTTGAGAAATGTACTGCTTGGCCGCTATTCAACACTTTAGTTTTGAAAAAGCTGAAAAATGTTCACTCTTCTCAGGACTATAGTTTTCTACCCAAGGCAATCAAACTTTGCAGAGAGGTTCTTTATAAAATGTAGATTAAAAGTCTCCTTGGGACGAACCTCGAGAAATGTACGG
>NW_007487676.1:0-286 GCF_000475195.1 Diaphorina citri
TCCTGCCTGAATGGGACTGAAACGTCCCCTTACCCCAGCAGTCTAAACGAGGTCTCTCATATTTGTACCTACACACTAACACTACACATCTAGACATGTAAAATGTCCTGGAAATGGAGATGGTATTGTATAAGTTCAGTACATAGCCGGTAGTGAATGTAGTGATAACAATACGCTTAATAATTTCAGCAGACTGTTTGCTTCAGCAGACCAGCAAAAGTTCAGCAAATTTGCAAAAGTATTTGAAACTACAGAGAGTGATAATACTCTCAAACAATGAATAGCA
>NW_007487677.1:0-286 GCF_000475195.1 Diaphorina citri
TATCCCGAATTTTCTGCTCGTAAATGTAGATATTAGTGGTTTGTGGTATTAAAATGTTTGGTGACAGTTTCCAAGTATGAAAACTATGCCAGTATGACAACTATGTTATATAGTGTGTCTTCTGACAACACTATAGTTTGTGAACTTGTATAGGTCAACCCTGCGATAATTAGGTAGGTATGATAGGTGATAGGTGTCACGAGCAGGTAGGTAAGAAGGTACCTCTCTACCTTTATGTCATGCGACCGTAATGAATGTCATGATATAGGTATTACGTTATTATCAT
>NW_007487678.1:0-286 GCF_000475195.1 Diaphorina citri
ATACCAGCAGGATAAATGGGGTCTGTTCTACCCCACTCAATGTGTTGCAACAGAAACACTGAAGACAAGCTGTCAAGCAAGTGACATCAGTTGTGAAGGAATTCAGTTTGATTGTGCCAAGTAGGTACCTATGTAAATACACATGTAAGCTACCTATAATCTCACTTGGACTAGCTTGGACAATCTTAGCTGATCTTCAAGATACACTTTATCTTTACCATTGACTCAAACTCTCTCATGAGACTCAAGAGTTGCTTAACTGGATTCTATGTACTAGTTTTGGCAT
>NW_007487679.1:0-286 GCF_000475195.1 Diaphorina citri
TCTGATCGTTTGGTAAGATTCATTGTCAGACCAATCGTGTGCAACGTTGCATTTGCACTTCAGTGACAGGACTGCACCAGACTAAAATGGTCCGACAGACCAAATGTGCTAGACTACACATTCCGCGGACCATTTTCAGTCTGTTGTCAAAGAGGGAGTTTTATTCGAAACAATATTGCGACCTATTATTAGGTTAAATACCTATTGGATTAAACATCGTAACAAAATATAGTAGATGGAAAAATCAAATCTCCCGGATCGGATTGGACCGGACCAATGGTCCGGA
>NW_007487680.1:0-286 GCF_000475195.1 Diaphorina citri
GTATGCTTTAGTTTTTATTCAAGCTTGGGAGTGGTTTAAAATCTGACATAATTTGTTTTGCTGTAGATGGCTTAAACCCTGATTTCATCTTAAATATGACACCGTGATCATGGGTTTGTTGATCCTACACTTAAAATCAGAAAGTAATTGATTCATTTTTTGGTCGATCGCTACAGTACAACCAATTGGGTCTATGGATACTAGATAGCACCCATTTCTTTGCTTCCTATATGGAGAAAAAATTATGTCCCCTTATGAAATTATGTCAGATTGAAACTGGTCAAAG
>NW_007487681.1:0-286 GCF_000475195.1 Diaphorina citri
ACTCCAGTCTCTGATCCGAGTTCTAAATCGACTCAACACCAGTGTGAAGGGCGAAAAGACCAATTTTGCCGCAGCTGTTTCGCTGCCGCAAAGAAAGAGAGAAAAAAACAGCAGATGAAACAGTTATCATAAGGAAACACCAACGGGTCAATATAACGTACAAATACATAGATTTAACACGCATGCTCCCGTGTGTGTGACGTCACACCGCTCACCCTATTTCCCGCGCCCCAACAAATTACCGATCTAACGCGCAACGCGCCGTGCATTCAAATAGGAGAGATTC
>NW_007487682.1:0-286 GCF_000475195.1 Diaphorina citri
TAAGTCTAACTCTTTCGTTCCTCCTCCCCCATATCAGATGGAATGTTTTGTCAATAATTTTACTACATACAGGGTGTTGATATCAGGATGTGTTCACAAAACTATTGAAGTGGCATCGCCAACCTTTGCTCTATCAGTGACTGATGTGAGATGTGCTATCCCTATTCCTAATAGTACCTATAGTACAATTAAAACTGTCCTAATAAAGAATCCAATAGACCAGCTAAAACATACAGGAAAAATTGTTTATATTTAATCCATGTTCGTCAGTCCGTGAGATAGACAT
>NW_007487683.1:0-286 GCF_000475195.1 Diaphorina citri
GATCTGATGATGTATGCGAAACTGTTATTTACAATTTCATGGTGTGGACTATGTAAATAATCTAGACTGCATGTAGTAGGTACATATATGAGGATGCATCTAACACAAACTGTACGGACAGGTATATCATTCACAAGAGTTTGAAAATAAAAGTAAAAATAAGGAGTACGACAAGGGAAGAGTAAGTACATACAGATTAAGGAATACGATTGAAAACAAAGTAGTTACATGCTAAGGAAGTCCTACCGGCAACACACAGTACCAATGGTGTTTGGAAAATGAGGTG
>NW_007487684.1:0-286 GCF_000475195.1 Diaphorina citri
GCCGAATCGGTTCGTGTAAAGATACACAGGCGTGCTTACTGGAACTTGGCCTGGCGCACTGCCGTGCGCTCAGATACCCCTTATATACGGGGTATAAACACCCCTATCCCTCTCCTAATCCTAATCCTTTATTACACATTTTTGTATTTTTTTTTCTTTTTTCAATATTTAAACAAGGTTTTTTTTTATTTACATATGTTTAAACTACACCTATGAAATATATAAGACCTTGTTTAGACTGCGGGGGTAAAGGGACTTTTCAGTCTCATTCTGGCAGGATAAACAA
>NW_007487685.1:0-286 GCF_000475195.1 Diaphorina citri
ACCTGTTTTCATGGACGTCCTTAGGTATACTTTATCTATTCTAGAAATTAAGAATAGCTATCAGAAAATACCTACCTACAAATTTGATCTGTTATGTACGTACTTCTGGACCGATTTTGCGAGGGACATTCTTTTACATATGTACATGATGTCTCTCCAGAGAATGGAAAAGGTTGGTTAGAAAATTTCCGTCCCGGATGACATTCGAACCTGGCACTGTTCGATAGTCAGTAAAAACCACTTGACTACAGAGGTGGACTCATTTTGTTTTTGTTTTAGACTTCGA
>NW_007487686.1:0-286 GCF_000475195.1 Diaphorina citri
ATTAGAATTATGGATAGATACAATATGAGAAGGAAAATTTCTAGGTATATTTTCTTACTTAGCAGAAAATTTGTTACCTATCTAATTACCTATTTGACAGCCCGTGTATATTATTTTTAACAGCTCAGGACCGATTCTACAATTAAAGCTAAAAGAATTGCCAAAAGAATGGGTAATTCGCCGTAATCATAATGAAGATCTTCTTTTGACGTATAAAATACCTACAGCATTTATTTATTTATTTATATAGGTATATAAAAAATAAATAAAATAAAGTTTTTAATCC
>NW_007487687.1:0-286 GCF_000475195.1 Diaphorina citri
TCTCTGTCTCATACCACGTCATGCGAGTTAAATTGAGCACATCCTTATTAATAAAAAAAATTCAGGGTGTCTCACACCTACTCAAGTGTCCAGTCAATACCGGGTGAAACAAAGTTACAAGTTACCTCGGCTGTAAAATAAAACATCTAAGTACAAATTTAGGTTTAAGTTAGGCTTAGCTTGGGAGGTTTGATATAGGCAACTGTAGCAATGGAGGTAATATCGTCCCGAAATTGAAGGGAGGAGGTTGGCTGGCTTTCTCCTATCCTGTCTTCCTTCTCTCTTC
>NW_007487688.1:0-286 GCF_000475195.1 Diaphorina citri
GCAGAGCCTAACGTTAAGAATTTGGACATCCAGCAACGGCAGTGCTACTTCTCAAATGAGGTTAGTCACCGAAGGAAGCGAGCACAGAGTTTTAAAATTGACAAAAGTCCAAAAAGTAAATTTTTCCACATCGCATCGAGGAGAGGATAGGATAGGACAAAGCCAATCGTTGCGAGAGCGAACATCTGAAATAAAGTTCACACTGGGGCGGGAAATATTTTGGTAATTTGGACATCTCCACTAAATTTTGAAGCTTGGCGCATTGCATAATTCACGGCGTTCATAA
>NW_007487689.1:0-286 GCF_000475195.1 Diaphorina citri
GAAATTCTACTCTTTTTCTGTTCTCTTTTTCACTTAAAATTAGAATTTCTACTGTTTTTCAGTTCTTTTTCTCTTAAAATTAGAAATTCTAATCTTTTTCTGTTCTTTTTCCTAGAAGAAGAAAATAAGTAATAACTGTTTTTGTATGTATTTTTCAATTTTAATTTTAAAAACCAGATAATCCCCACTCCTCGTTTTTCTAAATTTATAACTTTCAGGACCAGGTTTATTTGAAAAGGTGAGTGTATGATTGTTTTTTTCATTTCCTACTTACTGTCCTATTTTA
>NW_007487690.1:0-286 GCF_000475195.1 Diaphorina citri
TAACATTTACAATATCTCTAACCGTTTAGTCGATATAGCTGAAAACCGCCAAAAAGCGGTCGAAAACCGCCAAAAAGCTGTCAAAATGCCGCCAACCGCAGCACCTATTTTAACCAAACGTTTTGTGTTGCATCCTTGTCACATTTTTGAACTACATACCAAATTTGAAGTCTCTAGCACATACCGTTCCCGAGATATTATTAAATTGCGCCAAAAAGCGGTAAAATGCCGCCAACCGTTGCACCGATCCTAACCAAAAGTTTCGTGTCGCATCCTTGTCACATTT
>NW_007487691.1:0-286 GCF_000475195.1 Diaphorina citri
CAGTCTTCGGTTTTTCCGGAAAGAAATAACATCACCAGTCCGGCAGTCTATACGCCTTGAGTTTCACGTTTTACGATCCGAGATCGTAATGAGGTGTACCTGAAGTTCCTCACAGTTCGGTATGTACGGGATGGGTGTCAGGACTAGAGTCTTCCGCTTCCAGATCGTCTCCTATACTGAGCTGTAGATTCTTGATCTCTTCATCGTACGACTTCCACTCTTGTACTATTCGCATGGCGGCGCTCAGTTTGGCTTCTTTAGTCAGAGGATTGTTACACTGGAAGAG
>NW_007487692.1:0-286 GCF_000475195.1 Diaphorina citri
AATAACTTATATTCCGATTGAACTTCCAAGTGCTTTAGATTAGGATAAGTCGATTTCAATTAAATGTCCGTATCTTGTTACTTATATACCTACTTTCCTATTTACATTTTTGAGCTGTCAATACTGTGATGGCTCATGAGAGTCATGAGGTCCACTATTATGGTACCTACCTATTTGTGAGTGGGGTCAACTATTGTTTTCGTTCTGCCAATTGAATTTGAAATTTGCCATCTGAATCGTTGCTTTGTATGAATGTTTGGTCACACTGCCAACAGTCCATTGTACT
>NW_007487693.1:0-286 GCF_000475195.1 Diaphorina citri
ATTGTAGAATAGCGCCAGCAAGCCTGGCTTTTTATTTTGTCAGGTATATTGAATTTATTGTTGGGAAAAAAGAAGATACCTAATAGGTAAGAGAAGTGAGTGAATTGCACTTTTATAATAGAAAAGGAGGGACAGAAAGGAGGAAAAGAAATCAGAAGAGCTGAAATCTGTTCACCATTAGACTGACAGATGGGATGCTGGAGACGATAGGATTTTATGACCTGAACCTTGCTTAATAGCTCCAAATACTTCAAACTCCAGATCACCATCCGGATAAGGTACTGTG
>NW_007487694.1:0-286 GCF_000475195.1 Diaphorina citri
TGGAAATCTAAACTAGGTGAGTCTAAATAGAAACTAGACTGCCACTTACAATACCTGGCATATGTTCGACACAAGTCCCTTCCTAGGCAGTTTATATCGACTGCCCAGTGTTGTCTATTGGAAATCTAAACTAGGTGAGTCTAAATAGAAACTAGACTGCCACTTACAATACCTGGCATATGTTCGACACAAGTCCTGTCCTAGGCAATTTATATGGACTGCCCAGTGTTGTCTATTGGAAATCTAAACTAGGTGAGTCTAAATAGAAACTAGACTGCCACTTACA
>NW_007487695.1:0-286 GCF_000475195.1 Diaphorina citri
CACACGACTGCCACGTCACGTGACGTAATGTGATGGTAGTGTGTTTCTACCTTATGACTTCCCTTGTTACAGTTCCCTATATCAAACCTCTAAAAAAAGGGGGCTTTCTAAGTCACTTTTCGGGTCTTTCTAATAGCCTTACCTCAACCAGTGTCATTTGGTGATGACCGTGTGACAACAAATAATAGCATCATACTGGTCTGCCAGCCACACGACTGCCACGTCACGTGACGTAATGTGATGGTAGTGTGTTTCTACCTTATGACTTCCCTTGTTACAGTTCCCT
>NW_007487696.1:0-286 GCF_000475195.1 Diaphorina citri
TGTGCCATTTTGGTGGAATTTGACAGAATATTTTGCGACACACAAGTAAATTTTCTCAAAATAATATTTTTGGTCTAATTGGGATGGGAGGATGGGACTTTGAGGACCTATGTGTGTGTACCCCGTAGTAGTAGCCCTTTTCCGGAGCTACCTATAGTTCACTGAACCTCTAATAGTAATCTCAGAGCGATTCGCTCAACATGAGTATTGTTCACGTAATTCAATATATACTTATAGCTTTTACACGAAGCTTACAGCAGCAGAGTCTAATATGCGAATTCATTAA
>NW_007487697.1:0-286 GCF_000475195.1 Diaphorina citri
GAATATTTCTCACATATTTCTCCGGGGCCGAGGTTCCCGCACGCGCGTCAAAACCCGCGAGAGAAGCTTCTTCCGGGCGGCGTGTGTGCAAGGATGCCTTCGGCGTGAGAGCCGTGTGCGCGTGTGTTCGAACCGGCCGCTCTTGTGTGTGGCATGGACGCGAACAGAGCGAGCGCGCGCGCTCGCACGCACAGTAGTAGGAGAGTGTCGAGTGAGTTGAGCGCCGCCCCGCCACTGCACACACACACTTGGTACCGTGAGCACACGCGAACTGACCCCCCCCCCC
>NW_007487698.1:0-286 GCF_000475195.1 Diaphorina citri
TCTATCTCAATTTCTAATTCTCTTCGTTATTTTCCATCTCTCTCGCTCCGATAGGAAAATATTCAAAACTATCTCTATTTCACTTCTTCTTCTGCCCCAGATCTCTAGTCTCACTTGCATTTCTTGTACAATTTTCCCTCTCACTCACTCCTACCTTTATTTTTTACCTCTCCCTCTCTTTTTCTCTCTCACTCCATCTTTATTTTTTCGCTCTTTATCTCTTTCTCTCTCTCTCTCCCTCCCTCTCTTCCACTTATACTCTCTCTCTCTCTCTCTCTCTCTCTCT
>NW_007487699.1:0-286 GCF_000475195.1 Diaphorina citri
CTATGAATATGGTTAGCTTAATAAATATGATAATAGCAGCCTCTGTTGTCAAGTGGTCTTCAGTTTGGGAATGACATCTGGGGCTTAATCCTGAAAGTATACGAGTAGGTATAGGATATAGATATTTAGTTCAAATTTTGGGTTTCGATTCCGATTGGAAGCCCTACAAAATTGTAGCTATCCCAGTTGTAGGTAAATTATTTGTTTCTTGTTTCCATATTTGTCGAAAGTTGACCCATCTTTCAGACAGATCCTGTGATACCACGTTCAACGTCCATTAAAATCT
>NW_007487700.1:0-286 GCF_000475195.1 Diaphorina citri
GATATTTCCTTTTTGGAAACTGAATTGGTGCCTGTGGTTTAATCATCATCCTCTAAAGGCTTCGCCTTCTCGTGATAGCCACAATGTTCTGTTCATTGCCATGTTTAATACAGGCGCTATGAAAGGTTCAGTTTCCGAATATTTGCCGAAAGGAAAATACACCTAAGGCCAGCCACTCATTAGCAGGTAGACCTGATAGTGTGTGTGTTCATCAGGTATCAGGTAGACCTGACAGACGGACCTTTTCAGCTGTACCTGTCAGGTCTACCTGATAGTGAGTGGCTGG
>NW_007487701.1:0-286 GCF_000475195.1 Diaphorina citri
TTGATTGTGTTTGATTATGAAGTCATAGGCACTCTGATTAGATAGTTTTCATGAGAACTGATTTGTTCATGAATGAGGTGATAAGACACGAGTTATTATACTGTGCGCTGTACTTACGTATACGAGTACAAGTCCTTTGTTCAAATAAGTACTTCACATTCACAATAACTTACCCAGGGGCACCTTTTCGGTTATTTTGACAAGATAAAATGCTTACAGAGACTTTTAAATTGACTTAGCAGTTGAAGAAACCAACATAATCCAAAAGCATGTGTTATGGCTGGAA
>NW_007487702.1:0-286 GCF_000475195.1 Diaphorina citri
AAAAAAAACAAGGAAAAAGTAATGTAATAATAATAAAAAATGGAGGACCAGTAAAAATAGAAGAAATACCTGCCCTGTACCCTTAAACTTATGTTACCTGTCCCATTTATATCTCAAGAAAATAAATCTAAAAGAATAAAAACTCATAGAGAGAGAGAGAGGGCGGAGGGAGAGAGAGAGAGAGAGAGAGAGAGAGAGTGGAGGGAGGGAGAGAGAGAAACCAACTAGCAATAAACTTTGGGGAAAAATATGGCAATAAAAGAAATGGTATTCAACTTTTTTTTTT
>NW_007487703.1:0-286 GCF_000475195.1 Diaphorina citri
TAAGATTTATCAGTTACTTGTCTATTTTTGCAGAGGTTTCTTTATCTCTCTCTCACCCTCTTCCTCTCTTCCAATTTTTATCTCCAAGACTCCAAGTATCCTCCCTATCCTTCTAGGTTTCTTAGACTGCGTATAATGCCTAGGGTAGTAGGGTCCTGGGTTGTAGCTTGTATGCTTCTCCTAAACCTAACCACAAGTTTTACGACCATCAGACGTTCCCAGAAGTGAGAACTTATGTATAACATTTATTACGTAGTTAATTTATTATTTTCCTCGGAAGTTGTTG
>NW_007487704.1:0-286 GCF_000475195.1 Diaphorina citri
GCTCATCCTTATTCAGTAAGCTCACATCGGCAACTGTGATTTTATACAGAGAGGTCATATTGTAAGGTCAAAATTTTATTAATCCTGAAAGAAAGCAAATGGGACAAAAATTAATAAATAAATAAAAAAACTAAAGTACTACCTCTAAATATTTCATGCACTGATAGATACCTACATAAACATGCAGTCCAAACTTAACAACTCCCACGCGGGAGATAAAATAAACCTAATGACTACCTGAATAGAATACCTGCAGTACAAACCATGAACTATTAATCCCAATGAC
>NW_007487705.1:0-286 GCF_000475195.1 Diaphorina citri
TATAGGTACCTTATTTATACTGTTGCCTAAGACTAGGAAGTCTCATTATGCCAACAGTTTTAGGTAGGTACATAAATGAAACTGCTATTTGATAAGTAGGTAAGTGCATGATGTGGTGGGTAATTGGGTATACTCTATCTGCTATCTGCTAATAAGAAAGGGGTTATCTGATAAGTTGTCTGATATTAGAATCAAATGTTATCTGATAAGAAAGGGGGGTAGACCTAATAAATACATGTAGGTAGGTACATGAAACTTTTCATTTCAGTTTTTTTTTTTTTTCCTT
>NW_007487706.1:0-286 GCF_000475195.1 Diaphorina citri
CCCGAAATGGAAGAGAGAAAAAAGACAGGATAGGAGTAAGCCAGCCGTTCCCAGAACGAACATTATCCCATCAGGATAAAATCCGCCCCGGGCGGGAATCGAACCCGCAGCCTAGCGCTTAGAAGGCAGACGCGCTACCAACCAAGCAAACTAGGCTGGCCTGGAAAATATGATTGATTTGAATTTAAATGGATCATCTGCAGAGTCGTACAGATACGGAGTGATCCTTACAAATTAATCAAAATCAATCGAATACGCTTCTTCTCATGAATCAACGAAAGGTGAT
>NW_007487707.1:0-286 GCF_000475195.1 Diaphorina citri
GATTCTTGATTTATGCCACCCTCATCCTCCACGCGTCCTTCTGTTGGCCCCGGGGGGGTTGGGTGGACTGGTGGTAGTACGTGCTGTCACAAGTTTAAATTCACTTTTTTTATTGTCATGATATGTCAAAATTTAATAATAAAGCACAAATATTACTACATATTACTTGTGTTTTTACCTACGTGCCTAAAATAGAACAAACACGAGAAAAAAGGCCCATACCTGAGGAGCAGAACAGTATATTACCTAACTTCTTCTTCTTCTTCTTCTTCTTCTTCTTCTTCTT
>NW_007487708.1:0-286 GCF_000475195.1 Diaphorina citri
CTTACACTTGAATTTAGACCACGCTACGCCACTGACAGAAACCTACCTCTAAACAAATTAAAACAAAATAGGTACTCGTAATCCATTACAGTCGTTGATTTGGTTACGTTTGTTGTTTTGTCGTCCGCTGGTTTTCTGAGGAATTGAATTATTCAAGTTTGGTATTCTCTATTTTTCTGGATTTCAAGAGAACATTTCTTTTGTCATCATGTTATCATTCACAGTATTAAATTTCACTATAAACCATCCAAGATCCAAGTATGTACCTACAACCTACATATTAGGT
>NW_007487709.1:0-286 GCF_000475195.1 Diaphorina citri
TATTAAATAATATAATAATACATATTATAAACTGTATGGCACAAACTAGATTTATAATACACAGTAGTAAGATCCCATGACAAAGAGAGGGAATTCCCTGATTTCTATAACTAGTCGATCACAGAAATACTGAGAAATAGAGTACCTAATCTAGTGTCCTACTACCTAGCTAAACATTAGATATTATCCGTCTGAAGTTTGTTCTCAGTACTAGCAATCATTTCATGACACATTACTCGATTTACACGCCCTCATGTCACGTGACTCAGATCGATCTATGAACCTG
>NW_007487710.1:0-286 GCF_000475195.1 Diaphorina citri
CCTCGCAGCCTCTCACTGAGTCACTCTGCGACTCCTCTCTGCAGGCTCAGTATGATAGCACCCTAATACTTGTATGTTTGTATCCCATAAACATAGAACCCATACGTAATGTTGTACTTCACTGCAACATGCCTCATGTTGCCTCAGTGCAACTGCGCCCTAATACTTGTATCTTATAACCCATACACATACGACCCATACGTAATGTTGTACTTCGAACTTTTCTTCCGGCAAATTGCTCTTTGAAAAAGTTCGTCAATGCTTTCAAATAAAAACTTGAAAGTTG
>NW_007487711.1:0-286 GCF_000475195.1 Diaphorina citri
ACAGTTCCAATACTTATTTTAAATACTGTGTAATTGTGTATGTATATCCTCTCCTATCTTTGAGCCAAAATCGTAAAAAGGTAATAAAAGTGCACCAAATTCTTTTATTATACACAACGTATGTATGTACTATGTACGTATAGCTGTATAGGTATAGAGTTGTTGTTGTTTTCAAACGTCGGGAACTTGGCCATTAGGTCATTCTCCCAAAGAGTATAGAGTGTATAGGTTCAAAATTATTAATCTTAAATCCCTGTATGGCACAAAACTATGGCGAAAATACATA
>NW_007487712.1:0-286 GCF_000475195.1 Diaphorina citri
ATTGGGCACGCGCACAAACCGTACCGACCACTTGAGGTCGACTGCGCACGCGAGGTTCTTACACGCCAGCTGCGCATGGGTAGTAGATTCCACCGCTGCGCCGACGATTTTTACCGCGGGGTTATCGTAAATCCCGGAATAAGCTGTGATGACTTTCAGGTTTATCCCGGTTATTAGGTTACCGCATGGGAGGGGGGTAGAGCGAGCTGTAGGGGAGGGGTACCAGAGGAGGGGCGTCCAGTCATCCAGGTTGTAGATGGAGGGATCCCCGGTGGAGGCGATGTAG
>NW_007487713.1:0-286 GCF_000475195.1 Diaphorina citri
AAATGGACTTGCCAAGTTAAAACACGACACTCCTCTGGGTGGGAAACTTCAAAATGACTGGAACGATATGGAGAACTGATGTATTGATCTGAAATAGAAAGAAAACGAAAAGCCCATTATAAACTTGAAGTACACATGTCACTACATCTTATACTGCGGTTAGCTGAAACTTCACGTTTCAATTACCCGGACTTCAATACGCGATATCTTTTCTACCTTTTTGTGCTGATAAAGAAAACCATATTTCTTATTTAAATTTTAAACAAGCCTTTGATATTACCAATGG
>NW_007487714.1:0-286 GCF_000475195.1 Diaphorina citri
TAAGCTTTTAGATGGGAAAACAAAGATGTCTGATAAGAAACATTGTTCTTACAGCGTTCAGGGACACAAAAATGTCTTCATAGGCATTAAGATCCTATTGAATTTTGACCAAAGTAATTCTACACATGAACGTACCTTCTTAGGTTAGATTGAAAGACTACCTTCCCCCTGAGATAATCTGTGTAGATTAGAGAAATGTGATAGAAACAATATCAAAAGTGGTATCTAAGTAAGGTACTTATCAAGATTTGCGGTGATAAGTTTGTAGTTCTCCAAATTCACATTG
>NW_007487715.1:0-286 GCF_000475195.1 Diaphorina citri
CTGTTAGGCTAACAACATGTTAAGTTCCATTTGATTTGTGTTGCTGGACATCAGGAATGTAATGTTAAGCGAACAGGCTGTCAGGTACTAAAAAGAAGATTGGTGAAACCCATCCATTTCCGTTGATACAGCAATCCATACAATATTGTAATTTTATCGATTAATTCACTCTCAAAGATCAGACGGTTTTTTAAATATTCTTCTAGAATCTAGAAGTCCATCCTTGGATTCCTTGGTAGAAGAAGGAATCGAAGATATAGGAATTCACACAAACTTTCGCCAGAAC
>NW_007487716.1:0-286 GCF_000475195.1 Diaphorina citri
ACAATGAGGTACACACAACAGGGTGTTACAATAGGCACGCTACGACACTCTGACCTTTGGTTTTGAAAAAGGTGTGTATTTTTTTACTTTTTCCAGAACGAAACGTACACGTGAAATTATTGGCTGACTGAAAGGAGAAGAATGGAATGTAAGAAGCTCAAATCAAGAAACAAATACCACCGTCAAATATAAGAGTGTCCAAGTGTAAATCAAGTCTTCAATTAATTTTTCATTCAAATGTCGATTAATAGTTTTGTTTTTTTTTTTTTTTTTTTTTTTTAATTTT
>NW_007487717.1:0-286 GCF_000475195.1 Diaphorina citri
TGAAGAAGGGGATTATGCTGCAAATGTTTGGAGGAACCAAGAAAACGTTTGTGTCTTCAGGACGAGACAATTTCAGGTAAGAAACTGAATTCTCTTGGCTACTTAAGTCGTATTTTCCTTTTGGAATTTTCTCTCTGCTGAAGCTTGTTTCCCCTCTTTTAGTGTGATAGCGCCTGTTCTAAACTACAGGAAATCCAAGATGGCGCGACATCGGAATCAGTTCCTTTTCCGACAGAAAATACAACTTTACTTTCCGTGTTGGAAGACTTGAAATTTAAAACCACCT
>NW_007487718.1:0-286 GCF_000475195.1 Diaphorina citri
AATTACCTAAAGAAAATCTAGCTGCATTATGACTTATTGTCCCATCCTTGGGGTTTTCCTAACTGGCCATTATTTTCAGGCAGAGAGGACCAGAAAAGGTACAAATTGTAGATAGTTTTGATTGGATATTGTCTTTATTTATTTTGCCAGTAGTATTCTCCAAACTAGTTGATGAAAAATGAATATAGCAATAAAACATCTAGCTTTAAACACTTTTGATGACACGTTTTAATATGACACTAATGAACACAAACTTAACTGCGCAAAAAAACTTTAAAGTCTCTAA
>NW_007487719.1:0-286 GCF_000475195.1 Diaphorina citri
TAATAGTAGTAGCCTACTGCTGGAGTAAAGGGACTTTTCAGTCCTATGCGAGCAGTATAAATAAGCACTATTATTACATTGAACACCAACCTCCAGATCCTAAGTCCACCGTGCTAACCACTAATCAAACTTGTTAGGTTATTACATACCTGGTTGGTCCACGTCTTCACTGAGCTCCACAGACGTACGCAAACATACGCGTGTGCCTTTCGTAACTTGACCAAACGATGGGCTAGCGTCGCTGATAATGTCGTATTTGCCTGCAAAAAATAGAATAGAATATACC
>NW_007487720.1:0-286 GCF_000475195.1 Diaphorina citri
CCTTCAGGGGTGGATCGTATGAAATAACGATGTTGATAAGCAGAATCCTCTGATTTTTTCGATGTTGCTGATGAAAACTGAACCGGAGTGGATGGCCCCAACCCGTCAGTAGGATGTACTACAAATAGCTTGGAGTGATTTTCCTCAATATCATGATGTTGTTGGTTCATGAGTTCTGGCGAATGCATGAAACCAATTGAATGATGAGCATAATCGTCTAAATTATTAGTTGGTGCTGATGAAAACAGACCCAAAGGCTTGCGAGGAGCGAAAGGCCGTAAGGCGT
>NW_007487721.1:0-286 GCF_000475195.1 Diaphorina citri
CTATTATTTCTTTTACATCTATAGATTTCTAAGAGCTGGGATTGTACCCATTCAGGTACTAGGTACCTATACGTACTATTACCTATATTCTCAACTCCGAAGTAGGTAGAAGGTACCTAGGTTTCTAAGAATCTAAGTCAAGAAGAAATGTAGGTAGTAGGTACTTAGGTAGGTTGTTAGGATTAAACGTAGGTACCTTCTTAATGCTTTTTTTTTTAATTAGATAAATTAATTAAGCTGCATTAAAATATGAAGCCTTGTGAAAAAGAAGACGATTTTAATTTAA
>NW_007487722.1:0-286 GCF_000475195.1 Diaphorina citri
GGTAGGTACATAGGTACTGATTTTCTCTAATCACTACGGGCTAAAAAATTCCCGGAGGGACGGACCCTGCTTGTTTAATTTACAAATACCCGGAACTCGAATATCTATTTCCTTTCTTTCTAATCTCATTAGGTCATTAGTAACAAAAACTAATTATTTTATACCTACGTGCAATCAAAAATTTCCTACATGAATTTCACTTTTCACTATTTCAGGTCCTGTGTCCCCTAGGAATCCAGAATTTCCTTCAATCGAAGACATCAGACGGATAAAATCCTCGGAAATT
>NW_007487723.1:0-286 GCF_000475195.1 Diaphorina citri
CAGTACTGGGAACATTCATCACATCATCTCATTGATATGTTATCTGTCACTGACATAGTCGAATTGTAAAATATGTAAATTATTTCAAACTTCCTCTACAAACACATCAGCAGGATCACTTTCACTAATTTCAGCTCTCATCGCTAATTTGACAAACGTGCAACAACCTCGCGGACACTTAACATCAGTGATATTGATACTGATGTATTAAAGTGTTGTTATCTCTCAGGTGTCACATATTTCAGCAAACTTTATCTGTAGAGAGTTAGCTGCTGATTCCGGGTTA
>NW_007487724.1:0-286 GCF_000475195.1 Diaphorina citri
ATAGCTGTTGTTTTTCTATCAAAAATTTCACAAGTTTTTATTGAATTTCGGATGTTTACTTACTGAATTTATTTGAACCTCAAATAAAAATCAACTTTTTCTCTTACACACTTATATGAGTTATATTGTGACAATTTTATGCTACATATTACCTACCTATTTTGTCAAACCGGTAAATGGTAGTTAGTCCATCAATATAACTTCTAAATTTAACCCATATCTTTCTTTTAGTGCGTACCGAGTTACCGACTAATACTGAAGTCTCCGTAGACAAATTTTGGGTACA
>NW_007487725.1:0-286 GCF_000475195.1 Diaphorina citri
AGTGCGGATTCTGGACACCAGTGTAGCAGAAAATTTGCAAATAATTACTTTATGAGATTTTTGATTAAGATTGTAAGCAATTTTTATTATTTTTTGATTGTGAATCTTTTTTTCCCGAGGAAAATGTTGAATCGATTTTTTCACTCGTATAAATATTGAAAAAATACGAAAAAATACGAAAAAATTTACGAAATCAAGAATATAAAGTACGAAAAAATCAAGAATATAAAGTATGCAGATGATCAGGCAGTGTTAGCAGAATCAGAGGAAGAGTTACAAAGAATGC
>NW_007487726.1:0-286 GCF_000475195.1 Diaphorina citri
CTAGTTAGTAGCCTACCTCTCCCTTGGTTTTCATTAATTATCTCAGTTCACCATAATTAATTCCATACTAAAATTACTTACTTGTAATTAAAAATTACCTTCCTAAGTACTCAATACACATGTCAATTATCTCATAATAATAAATAATTATTTGTTATTATAATAATTACCCTCATTACCTATCGTTTCACCTTGCCCATGGCTAAAAGTACAGGTGGATAATACTTCCATCATTCTCATTTCTAATCAGAAACAGAATATCTTATCAACTTCTCAGCGCTGTCAT
>NW_007487727.1:0-286 GCF_000475195.1 Diaphorina citri
CTAATTTTAAAGTTAAAAAACGCGTCCCGAATTTTTTCTGGGACAAAAACGGAAATTCGGGACAAAACGCCCCAAAAATCCCAAAATGAAAAACTGAACGGGACGCCGGGACACCCCCTGAAATTCGGGACTGCCCCGGCCAATTCGGGACGTTTGGCAAGCCTATTCAAAAGCATTGCAAAACCATTACCTATGTAATATAACAGTTTTCGATTTTATGCTTTCAGGGATGCAGTCATCAGACGGTCGATTCAGCAAACAAGAGGAACTCGGTTTGGATTTGGCT
>NW_007487728.1:0-286 GCF_000475195.1 Diaphorina citri
ATGGCAATCTAAAATGAAACGGACTGGCCAATCCAGAAGAGAGCAAAGGCAGAGTAGAAGATGAGACATGATGAGGGGGAAATGAACAAAGACAAGAGTAATCCCATTGCTCAAGATTCTCAAGAAGCGGTGATTAGGCTAACAAAGTTAACGAAGAAAGAAATGGCAAAGAAAAACTAACAAAGTATAGGTATGTGAAAACAGAGATGATTGCTAATCTGATTAAACTGCCTTTAACTCTGTAGGCACGCCAACAGGAGAAGAGACATACTCGTACAAGGAAGAA
>NW_007487729.1:0-286 GCF_000475195.1 Diaphorina citri
ATGTATGGATACACACACCTTTAAAATGTATCATCAAATTCATTTTCCCGAGCTACGTGGGCGGCTTAAAATATTCACTATTCGCCTCGCGAGTGTGACTCGAAAGTCGTCTAAATTCAGCTCAAGGGCAGTAAGGGAAGGGACAAGAGACGAGAATATAGGAAAGGAGGTGGATGAAAGAGGCATTGTTAGGAGTGAAATAGGAAAGAATATGAGGGGAAGATGCTTAGTTAGGGACGTAGAGGGGAACAAGGGAGGGGAAGGTAAAATTCGAGTGGGGGAAAAA
>NW_007487730.1:0-286 GCF_000475195.1 Diaphorina citri
AGAACGAGGTCTCAAACAACCTTGAACTTTCGATAACCGCCTCCCTGCTCTGCAGGAAACCTACACATTCGGCATTTTCTTATTTCGTCTTAGAAAATCGCTTATCGGACGCGTGTTTTTCCCTGTATTACTTTCCATTACACTCTGTGATTTTTTCCTTCTTCTGACCCGACAAGATGCAGTGATAACGGAAGCGTGGTGGGACACTCGACTGCAAAACGAGAGGACGTGTGTTCGAGAGGCCCAAGTCAACATCAACACCCCGTTTTCAGACAAAACAAAAGAT
>NW_007487731.1:0-286 GCF_000475195.1 Diaphorina citri
ACTTGAAAAAAGTGGTTATTTTGCCGATTTAAGAAGCTATATTACAGATGGACAAGATGGCGGCTAAATAAGACAAATTAATTAATTTTCTATTCTTTTAATCCAGTTCAGGCCAAGCTGTACATAATTTTTGACATGTGGATACGGTGCGGTGGTGGTACCTACCCATTTTGCTGTTGAATACTGATCTCAGGACAACTTTCAGTACCTATATGGTGTCGATCGATCGTGTCGACAAGGTGAGTTATAGAGCCAGAGTGTGCAGGCTCGTATATAGAACTAGACG
>NW_007487732.1:0-286 GCF_000475195.1 Diaphorina citri
AATCGGACAGTCACTTATCCAGATATCAACCAAAGTCAATGTTGCTTCAAACTTCGGACTTAGAAAAATTTTCAAAAATAGAAAGTAAAAAAATCAATTTTTTTCATACTTTATATGATTCCTTATCACACGGGGAGTATTTTAAGATAGGAAATTTTTGGTCGAAATTTGGCCGCCATAGGCGGTCGATTTTGGACTTCGAAAAATTTTAAAAAAAAAGTTCAATTTTTGGACACTTTTTAATGATCCCTCATTACATGGGGAGTATTTTAAGATAGGAAATTTT
>NW_007487733.1:0-286 GCF_000475195.1 Diaphorina citri
AGATTGTTTTGTTTTTTATGCACAGCAACTAAAAAATGTCAAAATTTACTAAGGAAGGAAAAATGGTGGAAGTATGAGGGAACAACGTTAAAAAATGAGAGTATAATTTTGAGGAGAAATGAGATAATATCATTAGGGCAGGTAGGACCTACCTATTTCTACGTTGAAGAAAGGAAAATTCAACGAAAAGTAAAAGTCAAGATAGGTAGGTACGTACAAAGTAGAACACAACTTAGGTAGGTAACCAAATTAGCAAAGATTGGAAGATTAGTTGAGTTTTTAATCT
>NW_007487734.1:0-286 GCF_000475195.1 Diaphorina citri
TCTCTCCCTCTCTCCTTCTTTCTCTTCTCCTTCTTGAATTTCAATTTTAAGGTTTAACTATTTTTCAATTTTCTAAAAAAAACTCTGCTTTTTTTCCTCCCTTCTCTCCCTTTCTCTCTTTTCCCTCTCTTTCTCTCTCTCTCTCTCTATCTCTCTCTCCTTCTCTTCTCTCTGTCTTTCTCTTTCTTTTTAGTCCGTCCTTCCTTTTTTTTCTCACTTGATTTTTTTATGTCCTTTATGTAGGTAGGTATATGTAGGTATATTTTAGTTTTTTCTTTCTGCTTCC
>NW_007487735.1:0-286 GCF_000475195.1 Diaphorina citri
TTATTATTATTATTCCGATGGCACGCCATCTTGGATTTCCTATGGTTTAGTACAGGCGCTATTACGTCAAATGGGGAAATTAGCTTCAGGAGAGGGGAGAAATTAAGAAAGGAAAATACAACTGAATTTGTACCATACCTCGGCTGGGATTGAACCCTTACCTCAGTTCCGTTCCGTTTTCGAAAGTTTCAGGAAAAATACATCTTTTCCGTACTGCTACTACAAATACAAGACGTGTCCACTTGAATGATTCACATTCTGAACATTCCGTGTCATCGTCATCTCA
>NW_007487736.1:0-286 GCF_000475195.1 Diaphorina citri
TACCTCTCAACCGCCAGTGTATGGCGACCCTCCTACCTCTCAACCGTCAGTTTATGGCGACCCTCCTACCTCTCAACCGCCAGTCTATGGCGGCTCTCCTACCTCTCAACCGTCTGTTTATGGCGTCTCTCCTACCCTACCACCACCAGTTTATGGTGGTCCTCTTACCTCTCAACCACCTGTTATTGGTAGAACTCTCACTTACCCATTGCCTGTTTATGGTAATTCTCCCACTCCTCAATCCACTCTTGTATATGGCGGTTTTTCCACTCCTCAAGTACCTGTC
>NW_007487737.1:0-286 GCF_000475195.1 Diaphorina citri
CACCTTGAACCCCTTTCTATACCAGTGTATAGCATTGGCCAGACTCTGTTTGTCTTTGTATTGTGACTCGACAAACTTGTCCTTGTATATTCTACCACACAGACACAACATGTCGGGTATGTTATTCTCCTGGGTCTCTAATGCTTTCTCTATCATCTGGGTAGCTCGCTCACGATCATCATTCTTGTTACGTCTGAAATCACAACAACAAAGTTTGTAATTGCTTGAAGGGTAGCGGTCTGCCTTGTAAGCGCTAAATGATAAATAATTATGTAGATAAGGTTTT
>NW_007487738.1:0-286 GCF_000475195.1 Diaphorina citri
TCATGGACTACACATAGAGAGTTGACAGTCTCTATACAGTCACTTGAATACACTTAGAGAGTTGACAGTCTCTATACAAACACTTGAATACACTTAGAGAGTTGACAGTCTCTATATAAAAACTTGAATACACTTAGAGAGTTGACAGTCTCTATACAAACACTTGAATCACAGCTTCCACAAACGTTAAGTCACATAATGGCCAGTAGGGTAGGTAGGTACTAGGTAAAGGATCTCAAACGTAAATCACATGATGGCCCAAAGGCTAGTGACGACGTTCAATAGT
>NW_007487739.1:0-286 GCF_000475195.1 Diaphorina citri
TAGGTACAACATTCCATGATATGTTAATATTTCTTTTTAACCCCAATTGCATAGTTTAATTTTGATTTCAATACTCCTCTCTTGTGCTTTTTTTTATTTTTCTTAAAATAACATGTGCTCCTTTTCTCTCTAATAATGTGTTGTGTCAACCTTATGTAATGAGGAAGGACCCTTCTATTCCGATCACTCGTTCGCGCAAAATCCGTATATTTTGCTGGGGGGGCGTATGTCGCGTACTACCTTCCTCATTCCTCAATACTACCACCACCACCACCTACAACTCGGC
>NW_007487740.1:0-286 GCF_000475195.1 Diaphorina citri
GACACCGAAGCGAATACAATAGTCCGTCCCTTATACCTTTTATTATTAGTAATAATAAAGGAAGGACGGACTAAAAAAAAGTGTGGCTTCTGATATAAAACTATTTTATTTTTGGAAGGAAACTGCACATTGCTTGGATCACATCTAGAGCTAGAAATCACTCTATCATACAGCCAGCCACTCACTATCAGATAGACCTACAGGTACGCCTGAACAGGTCTGCCTGTCAGGTCAGGTCTACCTGATACCTGAGGCTGGCCACTCTCTATCAGGGAGACCTGACAGG